>NW_015113244.1:126331-131570 GCF_001443285.1 Poecilia latipinna | reverse complement strand
TTTCTCTGTTTTGGATCCATTCACATTATTGTTTACATGTAACTAGTCGAGTTTCACGTCTGGCCACTCTCCGCCTCGGCCACTAGATGGCAGTCAGTCACAAACACTGGTCCTTTAAAACGTCTTAGAAATGTTCCGTCATGTTGGTTAGAAATGAGTGATTAAGATCTCATTCCTCAGTTCTTGTTAGATCCCTCCTGGACTCTTATTGATCATCAATAACTTCCTGGATTTATTCTCTAATTTCTACTTCAACAAGATGTTATCCTTGATGGGTTCAGTTCATCTCGTTTATGCTTGATGAGCATTAAGGTTGGTGGTGCATAAATGACATTCAGGCTGAATAATGAGATGCTTAGCTGGTGAACTTTGACTACTTGTCTGCTCACATTAAGGCTGACAGCCGGCAGAAGGTCACAGCCTGTTGATCAACCAGCAGGAGACAATCAGGCTGTAAATTAAAGTGGCATTAACGTCATACCAGGTAGCTGCTCATTGTGACCAACCTGAAACTGAAGCGGATCAGCTACGTGCCGAGGCCGGACCATGATGCATTGTCCAGAAACTGGAACGTCCCCGTATCCTCTTGGATCCCGAGCGTCCCCGTATCCTCTTGGGTCCCGAGCGTCCCCGTAGCTCCATGGATCCCGAGCATTCCTGCAGCCCTCCTAAAGCTGAAGCATCTCTGTCGGCCTCCAGAGGCCGGAACATCCCTGTAGCATTCTGGAACTGGAGTCAGAACAGTTCTTAGTGAAGGTTGAAGTGACCTGGACCCTGGACCAACAGTTTTCTTCAGGAATTGTTGAGAGCAAACTGACAGATGTGAGGAGTTGCTGCCATGAAGCATTTATTTACCTCAACGTTCAGCCCCGCTGGGAGCTAATTTGGCCCTCTGGTCTGTTTGCACCGTTGATCAAGATGAGGTGTCAAAAGATGTGGAGTCTTCTGATGAGCTGCTACTGGTGACATTTAAAGCTCAACTGCAAAGCTGAGGTTGATGTGAACGAGTTTCACTCTGTTCAAAACAAATCAGCCAGTAGAGATGACTTACTGGTCTGTGAAGGCCTACAGACCCGTGGGAGGCGAGCTGGTTCCAAGTCAGCTCTCCCTTGTCTGATAAAGCTGTTGACACATCAGAGGTGGCCGGATTTACCTTCTATCCCAACCTGTTGATGTGGGAAATCCTGTGTGAAGTCCTGGGAATGGTGCTGGGTGGGATCGAAGCCGGACTTCATTCATCCAGCTTGAGATGGAAAATAAACCTTTCAGCGTTGATGTTCATGATGTTGTTTCAGCTCGCTGCACAGAAGCTGAAACAAGGTCAGTTTTATCACCAGATGTTGATAAATCTGAAGAAGACAGAAAGTCAGAAATTTTTGAGGATCAGAGTCCATTGCTCTGATCTCTTCCCAGATGTTCATCTGTCTGCCAAAGTCTGGAGTAGGGTTGTTGTAAACGAATATTTTAGTAATCGAGTAATCTATCGATTTTTCTTACGATTAATCGAGTAATCAGATAAATATTATGAAATAAAATATTGGTAAATCTTCCATAACACCAGTGTTACTATCAGATATCAATATCAGTCCATTTTTTCCATATTTGAGCTTCCCTAACAGTTACTTTTCTGTAGTTTAGAAACCTGTAACAATAACAGCTCACTTTCTAAGTTAACCTGAAGAAACGTTACACAAAAATCAGAAATTATATCCAATTTAATAATAGTCAGGCTCAGAAATACGCTTATAAAAAAAATTTAGTTTCTGTATTCATCTTCAGTGAGTTTAACAGATGAACTCTCACCTTGTCCCAAACCTGCCAACCTTTGGGTTTGACAATACGGGAAATGTCGCCTGGACTTTGGGAGGTTTGGTGTTGGAGGGCAGGCGAAGTAAGATGGGGGGGAGCAATACGGGATATTTACGGCTCCTTCGTTTGTCACACAGAAACTCATCGTTGACTAGCCACGATGATTTCCGCCTCCCGTTTGTTCAGACCGGGATGATGTGAAGTTTATTGTGCTGTTCGTCCGTAAAGCTGCTCTTACACTGTAAGCATCAGCCGCCCGCCGTGTTCAGTCTATCCGCTCACCTGTATAAATTCTCCTCAGCTTCTTCCCGCCGTTCGCTTTCAACCAGCAGCTCCAGAGCAGAAAGGCTGCCGAACTCCCGGCATCACACCAGTCATGTTAATGATGCTTATTGGTCCCCCAAAAACGATGAATTATCACCACTCAATAAAATCCCCGCGGGCCGAACTTGAAGATTGGACGTTATGCTGCTAACACTTAGCTTTCGTCAACAACTTGGAGGCGGAAGTCAGAGCTACGCGCAGCGCAAATAATGTTCCGGCCGGAACACGGCACGCTAACTGATAAAACATAAATTAACAAAGCTTCGAGGCAGGAAAATTTCCCTCAAGGAATTTTAATAATCGAGGTACTCGAGGAATCGTTTCAGCTCTAGTTTGGAGAAGATATTGACTGTGCAGAAATATCTCATCCTCACCAAGCACATGGAGACAGCAGAAAGGAACAACTTGGCTTTAAATATAAACTCTCAGTAGAACCAGACTGCTGTGACTGACGGTGAGTGGGAGAGAACAGAAATCGAACCCTGATTGTCCCATAAGTAGTTTCTATGGGAGAAGAGAGCCATCAATCTGGTGAGGTCAGAGGTCAACGTGGAGGAAAACAGATGAAAGCAGCTCAAGGCTTTAGACCTAACAGTCTCTGATTCTGTCTCGGACCCGTTCCAGTCACCTCCCTGGGAAGGTTTTCTGTACTATGTTGCTTAAATTAACGCGGGATCAACACATCTGTGCATTCTTTTGTGCTAATGCATAATTATGAATTTATTGTAAGTTTTCTGCAGTGATACTCAATATCAGTGGGCTTAGCGTTGCTACCTCCCACCTGCAGGAGGCAGAATTTCTTACTTTTTCTCAGGCAGGATATTTTTAGCCTTTGACGAAAAATCTGAATGCCATCTGTCATTTTGACAGATCTCAGTCCAAATGGTGCTGACATTTTTAATTTTACACAGAACAAATGACTAAAGCAAAACGAAAATTCCCGTCTGTTTATCAAGTATCCTGGAGCTGACGGAGCGCTGCAGAGTTATGAACTGGAGTGCGGTGATGCGGAAGGAGCGCATCAACGTGCAAACGCTGGATTTCCTCCAGCCGGCCCTCATTGAAAGTCTAGTTAGCTGGAGAAATGTTCCCTGATGTCAAAACTTTGGATTTTTATTCCAAAAAAACAACAAAAAACCCCCCCTAAATCCTGGAGGGACTGCGAATGGTGGCAGGAGTGTCCCATCAGTGAGAGGCTTGGATTCAGTGGGCCTCATCAGAACCATCAGCCAGCCGAGGGATTCCCAGGTACTCCTGAGTGGAAAGGTGCTGCTCCAGTCCGCTCTGCTTGTTAGGACAGCAGCATCATTAGCATCTGTGGCGCTGGGGGTAAAGGTGATGAAGCAACAGTCAGACTTCCTGTGTCTGCAGCCAGTATGAGTCAGGTCTCTTCCTGGAAGAGGTTCTGGTGAGTGTGTGGGAGGCGCTGAGCTCACGGCCCAACGGTTCTGCTGACAGAGCATTAAATTAGCAGCTGGAAGCTTCGCACATCTGAGTTCATAAAGATTCATCAGGAGTGAGTTTAACACTTCACTGGGTCCAGGTCCTGGAGTCCTGGGTCCAGGTCTTGGAGTCCTGGGTCCAGGTCCTGGAGTCCTGGGTCCAGGTCTTGGAGTCCTGGGTCCAGGTCCTCCAGCTCAGACCAGAGCTGGTGTTCCAACAGGAACCTGAGTCAGAACCAGGCTTTCGGAGGTCCAAACGCTCACAGCTAACCTGCTCTGAAGATCTGAAACGGGTCAGGCCCGCTTTATACATTCCAGAACTAGTCTGGATCTGTTTGGGATCATCGTCCTGCAGGAAAACGGATCCCTGTTCTAGTCAAACAGATGACGCTGTCACCACCGTGCCTCACAACCTGGACTCCTCCAGATCCCACCACCATGTGACCATCAGACGTCTCTGGAGGACATTCGTTCTGTCCCAGTGGACGGCTGCTGCAGCTCCATGCTGCTTCCTGAGAAAAAGCATGGAAGATGGAAACAGCAAATTTAGGAACAACTTACTCTCAAGTCTAAACGTTTTACGCTCGCTCTACACTCTATAACATAAAAAAGCAAATCAATCAATAATTCAGTTCCTTTTTTTAAATGAAAAATTTAAAACTGCATTGCCTAAAATGCATAATGTAGTATTGCTTTAGTGAACACGTAATTATTTTTAGAAAAAGATGCATCTGCAGCTAAAACATCCTTCTAACATCAACATGTGAAAAGATAAACCTTTCATAATTAAACATCAGGTTTTAGTGTGTATACGCTACAGCAGTGGTCCCGAATCTTTTTATCGCTGTGGATGTCAAGGCTTGGCAATTTTACTGCGGCCCGAGGGGCGGCGGTGGAAGGGAGTGTCACATGACACAATTTAAAAAATTTTTTCCCTGATTTTCCCCTTATGACAATCTTGGAACATTCCGACCTGCTGTGTGGTGTATTACGTAGAACGTCGGACCGCTCCGATCTAAAATTGGACATATTCAACATGTTGGATTGTCTCTTGACCCTTTTATCGCAGCCTGTGGGGTTTTCCCTGACTAGGAGCAAGAAAGAAGCCTGTTGAATGTGACGGGTACCCAATCAGAAAGCGCGCTGATGCAAGCACGGAGGGGAATCCCAAACAGCTGACATCGAGCAACTGAGAGCCAGGTTTAGTGCATAGTGCAGCTCCCGCAGTCTTTTATCCAATGTTTTTTCTTTTTGTTGCGCCTTATCGCTTAAAATTAGTCCACAGACTATCACTGTTGCTTCTACATCGTCGGATATGTTTGTTACTCTAAATTGATGTATGGTATGTTGGGGAGTTTACGGGATTTTCTTCAGGAATCGGGATGTTCGTGAGTGAAATCGGTTCGTGCTGTGTGGCTGCACACATGAACCGATCCAACCTGTTGTACTTCTATCAGCTCTGTGGTCACAGAGGTTTGGAACATCGGCCGACAATTCTTAAATTGTGTCGTCTAAACCAGACCTTAGTCTCACAAGCTCTACTCCTCTCGTCTTGACCCTAATGCGCTCTGACTCTGGTCTCTATGGTAACGTTTACATATCCCTTCAAAATGAGGTACAGATGCGCCACAAAAACTAGCATTTTACTTTCATGAAAATTATAT
>NW_015113244.1:106435-123559 GCF_001443285.1 Poecilia latipinna | reverse complement strand
GTTTATTATTGTCGTTATTATGTATGTTCATGTTTATTCAGTTAAAAATGGTAATTATGAAAAAACATAGTCACCTCCAAATCATAGTACAGCAGATAGAGCGGCTGCTCCCGTCTCTTTTATCCACCGCCTTTTCTTTTTGTTACGTCTTTTATCTCTTAAAATGACTCCACAAACTGTCACTATTGAACTACATCGTCATCCGTGTTTGGTTATTCTAAATTCCCGTATGCTATGTTGGGGGTTTTACTGGATTATCCTCTGGAATCGGTTCGTGGTGATCCTGCCTTGGACACACGAACCGATCGAACCTGTTGGACTTTTATCAGCTCTGTGGTCACAGAGGTTTGGAGAATCGGCCGACAATTCTTAAATCTTGCCGTCTAAACCAGACTTAAGACTCACAAGCTCTACTCATCTCCTCTCGACCACTGCCCAAATGCTCTCCGACTCTGGTCGCTATGGTAACGTTTACATATCCCTTCAAAATAAGATACAAATGTGCCACAAAAACGAGCATTTTACTTTCGTGAAAATTTTAACTCACGATAACGACTAACGGGAGCCCTGAGCTTGTTTCTCTGCAACGAGACGGTCCCATCTGGGAGTGATGGGAGACAATGACACCCCAAGTGTTACTTATATCCACAGCCTGCTCGGTCTCTACGTGGCGAAGCAGTTTGAAGCTTCATTGCTTCATTAGCGAGCTGATCACTCCATATTATGCAGAGCAGGCTTGTAATGTGGGAATCACCTACGGGGATAATTCCATCCTCCTGTCTCTTCTCTGGGCCTTTTCCCCTTTGCAAAGAAACTTTCCAAATACATCTGATCTGTTTCCTACTCATTTTGCTGCTTGTGGGCTCAACGTTGTAACCGAGAGAATCCTGTTAAAGGATTTTCAAAATAGAAGACCCTCCAGACTCAGATAATACATAACGGAAATATTTAATTATTTCTTGTGCGGCCCGGTACCAATTGGTCCGCGGCCCGGGGCTTGGGGACGACTGCTCTAGAGATTATACCATTAATAAATTAGTTGATTTCAGTAATTGATTAATTGTTTCAGCCCTACTTCCTGAACATCCTGACCAGATCAGGACAGTTGGGTTTTCCTTGATGTGTCCTGATCTTGAAGCTGTGAGATAAAATCTTTATTGTCATTTCCCTCAACAACCTGCAGATTATTTTTACTGAAGAGTATTAAAAGTGATTCAGTTTTCTGGTGTTTATCCTCCTAAATACGATCTGTAGTTTCAAACTGAAAGTGCGGAGCAGCAGAAAGTGTAGCCGGCAAAAATCCACACTGACCCTTTGTTCTGCAGCGTTTATTTAAACCTGCAGCAGGTGTTAATCAGAGCGATATCAGGGTGTTTAAATGAAGCCCTGGATCTGGCGGACCAGAGGAAACGCAGCAGAGATGTTCTGGGTGTGGACCATGTCCTTAACCGATCAGACTGATGAACACTTGGACAGAGCCGCTGTGTTTGTTGGTTCTGCAGAACCACCCTGCAGTCCTTGAAGCAGTTCCAGGTGCTTGGAGGCTGGAAGCTGAAACTGAGCTGAGCTTGGAGAAGAAGAAAGCAGAGGAGCTTTAGAAAGTGATGACCCAGCTGAGAGTCGGATAACCGTTCAGGTGGGAAGGATTCCTGGAGGCTCCTTTACATTTGTTTGACTTAAGTCCTGGAGGGGAAGACGGAGCCGTGAACTGCAGCTGGGAAAGTCAGACCCACCATCATTACTATGACATGAGGGGGTTTACCTGATCTGAATCATCACTTACTGACTGGACATCCAGGCTGAACCAAAACCACAGACTTTACTTTATCATCTCCCAGTTAGTCTGTACAAACAGCTGGATTCTTGGAGGAAATGTGACTGTTGATGAGAGAAAGTAGGCGGCTAAAAAATCCAACAACAAAGATGGTCATTTCATCTGACTCGTTCTGTTTTTAACTCTATCACCAGAACTTTTTTCACTTCAGAGGTAGGACAAGCCGTAACAAGCCGTGTATTGTACTAAAGAGATTTGATTCACAGCAGACTGCGTCCTTTGATTGGCCAGTGATTACCTCACTGCTTGAGCAAAGGTTGGACCTTCCACACTCCAAACATGTGAACCAGCGCCGACATGGCGTCTGCCGTCACAGAGATGCTTAATGTGGAGCAGAATGACCGTAATGTAGCAGCCCTGCCAGCAGCACGAGTTCATTTTTTTTCCTTTTCAGTAAAGTTCATGGCCATTGGTTCACATCCTTTGACTAAACCCAGGAAGTTGCATTTGTTTTAAAAAAAATCCCACAACATTGATAAATTTGTATGTCTGAATTGTTTTCCACTGAGAAAGCAATGAAGATCTAAAAGACAAATGTAAAAATCTGGGTTTAGTTGAGTTCATCAGATCCTCGAGGTTCTGGTTCTCTGTTGCTGAGTTTTGCTGCTAACATCATCACGGCCCCTGCATAGTGAGACCGAGTCAAACTGGACCGAACCGAACCAGACTTTAACCAGCTAGACTGAGACCTGATGATCTTCTCCAGAACTAAACCTGGTTGTCATTTTGGACCAAAACCAAACAGACTGTACAGTGTAGGCCAGATTCAGTGTGAACTCAGACCAGGTGTGTTTAACTCCACCAGGTGTGGCTGAACATTAGAAATCCAGATGAACTGAAATAAACCAGGAAGCTTCCTGGAGAATGAAACTACAGCTGTAACACCAGAATCAATACGTATTCATATAAATCTATACTAGTGCTGAAAGGTTTGGTGAGAACAAGATGGAGGACGATATAAAAGCTTTTTAGCTGAAACCAGGGTGGAAATGTCGCTGTGTGAAGAACCGTTCTTGGCTCCGGATGAAGGAGACAGAAACCTGTGCGATTCATCCACATCCCGACTGAGACACCAGCGGCAGATTTAATGGCAGAACCTCTGATTTTTCTGAGTTGTTTTCAGCTGCTGTCAGCCAGAGGAACAAACCTTCATTCAGAGGAAGTTTCACTTCAAGGTGAAGCTAAAATGATCTTTTATGCTCAGCAGTCATTCATGTTTACGGTCCCTGGCATCCTGACTGTTATTATAAAGCACTGATTATCCTCTAAGCTGTTGGCTCTTACAGGCTGTATAAAATAAATTGGTTTATTGTCGTTAAGTTGAAGCTGTAAAGCCAGGAAGTACAAAGGAGCCCCAACCTAAGGCCAGATTGTTAACAAAGTGTTTCCATCCGTTCTCAAAGTGGAGCTTTGGATGTGAACACAACCTGCATTCTTCCTCCTAGCTGTAAACTCTCCCTGTTTGGCTCCTGTCCATTTTTCAGAATTTAGATGATTAATAACCAGCAGCACAAAAGGCTGAGCTCCTCCAGGTTCAGCAGCGATCCGTCTTTTCTTCGGACAGAAGCTCTTTATGGAGAGCAAACATCAGCAGATACCGTTCCCCAATAAAGGAGATGTTTGCCTTGGTCGCCTCCCCTTCCTCCTCTGACACGGTTTACATGACATGAGCAGGAATCGCCCCTCAGTCCGAGCCGGATACGCACAAACGCTCCTCCGTGGAAGGAAAGGACGCTTCACGGAGCCACTTTCAGCCGGAGCATCAGAACCGACCACCCGCAGCCGAGCCCGACCCAGAACTGCTGAGCAAACAGCAGAGAGTGACTTCATTCTGCCGCTCAGACACAAACCCAGACCTGCTTGTTACACAGAGAGGAGCTGGAGTCCCAACTTGTCCCAGTTCACACTAGGCTCTCTGTGTTTCTGTAATGGTTCCCAGAACTTTGGACCAGTGGAACCAGTGGGAAAGGAAGAGGAACGCCACGGCCTCCCAGTCCCGTTCAGCTGGACCCATCAGTGATCTGCTGCTGGAACCGGGCCACAGCCGAAGCTCATCTAGCTGGGAGCAAACTGTTTTTCCAGTTTAATCCCAGTTAAAGCCCAGTAGGCTGCAGCCAAGAGGTGGTTCTGCTCTCGGCTCTAATCCTCCTCATGTTCAAAAGTTACTACGGACAAAAAGTCAAGAACCAGCCGCAGTCTGAGCCTGGCTGCAAGGAAAACTCCCACAATCCCCTTCACTTGTTTACATCCAGAGAAATAAATGAGTGAATAATTTATTAAAATATTTTAATAAGATATTAAAATATTCAGAGGATGGATGATGGATGGATGGACATCAGAACTCTTCATCTTATTTGCAGCCATTCAGTTTTTTAGATAAATGTGATCAAAACTGAATCAAACCAGAACTGCTGAAGGATCAACAGTTAAACCCAAACTGATCCCACTGGTCGCCTCCCCCCATCTGCTCTTCATCAGCTCCTCATCCTGGCATTCCTCTGGTTCCGGTCCGATCACCGTCTCTCACTAAGGAACCCATCAGAACCCTGACTGGATCCACCAGCTGCATCAGAGTCGGTCCTGCTCTCCGTGTCAGGCTGCAGCCGTGAGGCCACTATGGAGTCGCCAGCTCGATGACATCATGGGCTGGATGTTTGAAGCCCCGCCCTGAAGCTGCAGCGCTCGGCTCTGAATCACTGCAGCCATTATGAAAGCTGAAGCGGTGCATTCATTCCTTGCTGGCCTCCAGAACGTTTTTCCGCTCGCTCAGCTCTGCAGAGCTCCCACATCATCAGCTCCAGCCAATCAGAGCACTGCTCTCATTCAGACGGAGCCGTTCAGCTCACAGCTGGACTGGAAGCATTCAGAGGATCCAGGATGATGACATCACTTCCTGATCGTCACTTCCATCAGACCTGAGATGGGTCTGGAGGTTCAGCTTCCAGCAGGACAACCACCATGAATATTAGAATGGTCTAGTCAAAGTCCAGACCTGAATCCCACTGGAATCTGTGGCTGGATGTTCTTCATCCAGCTGGAAATATTTCACCTGTTCAGATCTGCAGCCGGAGGCTACATGGAGATGCACACCACACTTTTCAGATTGTAAATGGCAAATTAGCCATTTCCCTTTGCTTCATAAAGAATCAGCGATGAACAGAGGAGCAGCAGGAACGTGATCTGATTAAAAATGTTCATTCTGCAGATTTTTCATTCAGCCACCACATTTTTATACATTACCAGTACATTAAAAACTGAAAATCATAAATAATTTAATTGCTTTTCCATAATAATTAATAAGAAAATCTAAATTTTTCTGCCAATAACGGCATTCCTTTAGTGAAAGTTTGATTTATAGCGACGGCTGAATCAGCAGCTAAAAATCCTTCCAATGTCAACGTGAGAAAATCTGAACATTAACAGATTAGAGCTCATAGGGGATTATTTATGGGATTAATCCATTAATAACTAGATGGAAAAGGTGATTATTAGCAGATTTTTACTGAATCTGAAACTGAAATTAGTTCTGGTTCAACAGATTTACAGTTTTAATCTTAAATGCAGAATCTTTATATTTTTGTACAGTTTCTGTTTGATTGCATGAACGTGTTGTTCCTGAAGCAAATAATAGTTTTTAAATCTGTTGACATATTACTAAGTTAGTTTGGACCCTGAAATAAGACTGTAGGGTTAGGGGTCATGATGTTTCGAGCCTGTAGGGTCAGGGGTCATGAGCAGTAACCGGGTCGGGTCAGAACAGAACCAGGTCTCAGCAGGAATCTGAAGAACAAACAGATTCTTCTGATCTGGTTTCTGTCCCTGAGTCTTTCAGCCACCTGAAGGCGAGCAGGTTCTCCGTCCTTGTTCTGGACAAACAACGGGTCGGGTCCTGGTTCTGGTTCTGGTTCTGGTCCAGCTAGGATCTGGGCCGCAGCCTTTGAAGAGGAGGAACCAGCGGCGTCTGTTTGTCTTCTCATGGCTTTAATCCCGACTCGCTCTTCATCTCTGAGCCTTCCAACAACATGAGTCGCTCCGGCAACAAACGCGGGGCTCGGGTTTCCGCCGGCGCCGCCAAGCACCACAGCCAGCCGGGACGGAGGCCGGGCCCCCGGGGGCCCACTGTTTACGCTCAGGGCGTTCACCTGCTGGAGTTAGATATCATCTGAGACAGGGGACCTGCAGCTGCTGGAGTCACGGCCGAAAGGAGCCGACCTGGGAACGGCGAAGTACAGCAGACATGGCTGGACGCCATGACCTCTGACCTTACGAACGCCATGACCTCTGACCTTACAAACGCCATGACCTCTGACATAACGAACGCTATGACCTCTGACACTACAGGGTTCTGAACGCCATGACCTCTGACCTTACGAACGCCGTGACCTCTGACACTACAGGGTTTGTTTAAAAAATTAAACAAAAAATTGTATTTTGTTTTATTTCTGTTTTACTCTGGTCAATAAGAAACTAAACATGCAAACTTTTCTTAAAGTGCAAGTAGAAAAGCGATGGGTAGATTATTGTAGATCTAACGGCGTGTTTGTGTCTTTATAGGTTTAAAATTTACAAATTTATTTGGGCTGATTGGCTTTTTGGGGGTGTAGGATTTCTTTGCTCTGCAACAAGAACAAGACATGTTAATATTCTGAAGCATTTAGAATTAAAATAAATGTAGAAAAATGTGGATAGTTTGTGTTTCTCCAAATACTTTGATTTTAAGGTTTTTCAGAAAATCCCATCCTGAAAGATAAAATAGCTGGAGGTGTGCACTCCAATCATTTATATCAGTGGTTTCCAAACATTTTCTGCGCCCCCCTATGGATTACAAATGGCTGTCTGGTTGAAACGACGCGTGTGACGGGGGGCATCGACTTCTTTGGGGGCAAAATGAATGTACGTAGCTGAAAATAGACACCAACATCGGTATCCTACAAGGTACTTGTTAAGCTGAAGGTTCTGTATTGATATTAGCTAGTCATCTTTTAGCTTACATTAGCTAGACATCTTTTAGCTGACATTACCTGCATCCAGCAGCTTTACTCAACTCAGTCTGTTAGTTTGGAGGGAAAAACTGTGAAAAGCTCTTTGCGTTTTGCTGGTTTGCTGCCGTGATTCTAACACAAACCTACGTAGCTCCGCCCAGCAGCAGCAGGTCTCCTTCACAGGTGGAAACCCAGCGCCGTAGCGCTCATGTTGCGTTTAAAGGCGGCTCGGAAAACAGGTTACCACATGTTAACAATGGATTAAACAGTTTTAACTGCTGATAAAAGTGACAGAGGACACAAATATGAAAAGTTTGGATGCCTCTACTGTATCAAATTGACATAGGAATAACAGAGAGTTGGCCGTTCTAAGGTAAAAACCCAGCGCATACAGTGTTCATGTTTTGTTTTTGTTTTTTCCATCCAGACGGGATGTAATGACACGGCGCCCCCCCTAGGGGGCGCGCCCCACAGTTTGGGAACCTCTGATTTATATGATGACTTTAAGAAATTCAGATTTGGGATATGACTTGGACTTTTACAAATTTATCTTTACAAAAATCTGAAGTTTAAAACGGATATTATATCAAAGTGTCGGAGTCTGTTTTTCCATTCTCTATAAATGCATGTATAATAAGTATAATCTCTATAAATGTGTGTATGAGCTGCAGAACAGCCAATCAAATTATCCAGATAAAAAACAACAACAAAAGAAAAACCTAAGTGCAACATTGAAAATATTCAAGAAGAGAATCAGGCTGAGATGAACAACTTCCAGCTTTGTCCAGCATTTAAAGTCGTATAAAGAACGGTAAGCTGTGCTTTTCTTTGCTACGATGCAGCAGCTTTACTTTAGCTAACTTCATGTCGGTGATGATGCTTTAACGTGTTGATGTTTCTGTCATGCTATCTTAATTTTGGTCCTTCTATCATATCCATGAATAATGTGCAGCTTGTTCGGTAAAGACGGCGGGGGTCCGTTTCAGAAAGCGGGCCCTTCTTAACATTGGCACCAACCACAAAGTGTTAAAGAAACCAAACAGCTGTGGGATGGTTAGGAATGATGCAGCAGGAAACCGGACAGTTGGGCCATTTCTGTGGATTACCGGAAGGATTTAATCATCGTTGATGATGTTTCAGACGAGTCGGAAATAAAAACTGTTTTCATCTTCAGGTCCTGACAGAAACTCTGGACTTGAAGAGCGCTTTGTGTTCATTTCCGCCTCTTTGAATCTGAAGCTGTTCGTTCCTGCAGCCTAAAACGGTTTGAAGCCTGCAGCGGTTCTGTGGTTGGTTCTGAAGACCTGAACACATCCACTTGTTTAGACTCGGTGTCACTTCCTGGCAGATGACTGAATTTTCCTCATAAACAGCCGGACGCACAGAGCGACCCTCTGCTTCCACATCTGCTCAGGGAAACGGTCAACAGTGAAGGAGGAATTTTCCCGTTGTTTTCCAGGAGATCCGTTTATTTGAAGGAGTGTCATCAGGAAGAGAGAGTCCAAACAAAGGCTGGGCAGGTCTGTGGGCTACCTGGCTGTCCGGGTCCAGACAGAGCCGTGGGCGGAGGTTTGGGTCAGAGCGAGGTCTAAAAACAGCCTGGGGACGGCGTCCATGTTTACGATCCCACCCACAGACATTCCTCGATCGGGATGTTCCTGAAGGCAACATGAATGAAGCTGGACCTGCAGAACCAGAACTTTACCTGAGTTGGATTTAACTGGTTCTGACTCAAATCTGTTCATATTAATTCAGAGCTTCAGATGAGATCAGAGAACATCCCACAGATTATCTGGAGATTAACTGAGTTATCACGGTTTCCCCCACTGGATTATCAGCCACCAGGCTTTACTCTGGCGCCCCCATCAGGCTAAGCTTTGTTTGTTTGTTTATTTACTATACCTTAGGGTGAACATGCATTTAGATATTAATTATGCCTTCCAATAACGGATATTTACCAGTGATATTTTCAAAACTCCTTTCAACTTCCAAACATTTTTAACTCAGATTCTCTGTGGGCTGCTGGACGACTTCCCGGCCACCAGGTGTGGGACAATTTCTGGGGAAACCCTGAGGTTCATCAGAGGTTAAAGGTCACACCAACCAGATCCAGGCCCAAACCCGAGGCCTCTAACTGGTCAGCGTGTTCCTGCATTCAGTGGACCAACAGGACTCTCCTTCAATGCCAGATTGAGTTGAGCTCAGCTTGAGTCCCAGAATCTGCCTGAATCTTCCCTTCAGAACCAGAACCAGATCATGGCTGATTGGACTCCCTAAACTCTCCCCAGTTCTGGTTTACCAAAGTTGGAACCAAACAGAACCAGAGACCAATTCCAGCAACATAATGGCCCGTTGGGTCACCCTGACTCCCTCCTAGAGGTTTTCCTGTTGGGACTCCTGCAGAGTTCGCTCTGATGCCCGACTGATGGGAACGTCCTCGCCTCATTTCACGCCTCAAACTGCTCACCTTCTATTTTTGGGAGCTTTGTTCCCAATCGGCTGAGCAGATGTGTTTCCTATGTAGAGGAATCCAAGTTTCTGTTAAAAGAAACGGAAAGAAACCTGGCTTCTCAGAACCTGCAGCCTCTGGGTCTAAACTGTGATTTGTTTGGAAAGTGAACATTCAGTCAGACTCACAGAGTGAGATGAGCTGTTCACATTGGACTGAATCAATCTAATTAGAACTGTTCACATTGGACTGAATCAATCTAATTAGAACTGTTCACAACGGACTGAATCAGTCTAATTAGAACTGTTCACATTGGACTGAATCAGTCTAATTAGAACTGTTCACAATGGACTGAATCGGTCTAATTAGAACTGTCCACATTGGACTGAATCAGTCTAATTAGAACTGTTCACAATGGACGAATCAGTCTAATTAGAACTGTTCACAATGGACGAATCAGTCTAATTAGAACTGTTTATTGAGAAAAATGAAAGCGGTTTTCTGTCTCTGGAGGGAATTAAACTGCAGATTTCTGTCAGTTTGCTGAAACTCTTCTGAATGAGCAGAATCCAAAGTCAGAACTTCGTTTTATGGATTTTGTCTTGTAAACATTCATGTTGGCCTCTGTGATCTCCAGCCGTGGATTCTTCAGGACACATTTCCTGGTCTGGGTTAAATAATGTGTTGGATTGAGGGAACCTGGATCTGAGGAGGATCCTCACTGGAAATCGTCCTCCTGCCTCTGCTCAGCCCCAGTACCAGCCTGGATCAGCTTTCCTCTGGGTAAATTAATCACTAGGATTTCTCACTTGGGTTTGTCTTTTAACTCCATCTGATTATTTTTCTGGAGATAAAAAGCCCCAAAGAAACAAAAGTTCTCCTTTTGTACTCTTGTATTCCTGGTTCTGACTGATAAAATCTCCAGCTGCCCATCTGTCGTCTCCGTCTTTTCTCACCTTAAAGTCAAGCAGCTGCTCATCTGTCAACATGATCCGGGCCACACTCGGTTTTCTCCTCACAGCTCCTGATCTTAAATAACATTAAGTTTCCACTTTTTGCTTCTGGTTTTAGTTTGACCTTTTGACAGATGGACCCAGGTCAGATATTTTTAAACAGTGAAAATAAAATCATTGATCAGGTTGTTTCTTTCAACAATCTTAGCCAACAGGTTTGCTTGTAGAGTATGTGGTGTCAGGTGGGAAATCTTGCAAAATCTCTGGAGACTAAACGTGAGGTCAGAGTAAGCAAACATGGCTGACTGGGAAGAAACAATAGCGATCGTTTTTGAAAGATATTTAACAGAGAAAAGAAAGAAAGACGTCTCTAACGTCCACCAGACTTTCTGCTTGACAATGGCAATTATGTGTTCTCTATTTTGGATTCCCCTCCACGTTTCAGTCACCTCACCCTCTGATTGGGTAAGAGCGGACCAGATTTCTGCTCTAAACACACGGCAGGAATATTTACTAAGATTATTTAAAGATCCATCCTGATAATCGGAGAGTCCCTAACATTGTCTGAAGGTGAAATCAGACCAAAATCTTTGTGAGCCAGGCATAAGTTTATTTGTTCAGGGTGTGTAACCCGGATAATTCATTACGACTTTAATCCGTGGCAGAAAATCTGATATATTCTGTGAATATTCAGTTGAAAATACAAGGAGTGTTTGAGTGATTTTCTTGAGTTCAGTGTTTCCAGGCGAACAAGTGTTTGAAAGCAGCTTTCACTTCCTGACATGGAGCCGTTTTATGACCTCTGTCATTATGGTGAGCCGCAGAACGCCTGTGGTCACTCTCTGTCTTCCTCCATAACTCACCAGTCCAGGCAGCAGGAATATCACCAACCTCTGGGAGACTGGGAATGCTGGAGATGGCGGGAATACTCCAAGCTGCAGACATTTCCCTGAACTTTGACCTCAGCTGATAGAAGCTTTAACAACCAACATGTATGGGTTATGAAACTGGCCCAGTTATAGCTCCTCTACTGGTTCTGGACCAGTCCAAATCCATGAACGTTGTTCCCGTCAGTGATCCGGTGGAGCCTAGAATGGTCGGATCCATCCTCTGGTTCAGGTTCAGACTCTGAGTCTCCATGGACTCATCTTCTTCATCTCCCTGCAGACCAACGTCAGCCTTAATGCTGCTAACTAGCATAAACAGTAATTACCTGAGCCTGTCGTTTCAGGTGTGTCGGCTCCAAACAAAAGCTGCTTTCATCAACCTGATCATTAGCATGAAATTGCTCCACTGCTCCTAAATGACGGCGCCTCCTGCAGGTTGATTAGGCGCATTAATACTTTAAAGATTCTGCATTTCCAATTGTTCTGCTGGAAACTGCAGACTCCAGTAGCATACCTGTCCTCCCTGCAGCTCCGCGTCTCCGAGGCCCACCGGGGGGACAGGAAGTGAAGCTTTAGCCGCCAAACTGATTTACCACCTGATGAGTCCAGAAGATTTATCTGGAGCCTAGAAAACTCTCCAAACTGGCCAGCTTCACAGTCTTCTAGGCAACTCTGAGTAATGATGCCCACACGTGTCCTCTGGCTGCTCAGCCGGCTGGATTTACTGATGTGCTGGAGAAATTCCTCTGCTGTAGCCAGAAGGAGACACCCGAAGGAAAGAGACGAATTCCTCGCCTTTCACTCCATAGAAACAGAAACTTCAGAGAGAACGACTCAATGTTCCTTTGAAGAGGCTGAAACTTCAGAAAGAACGATCTTTAACTCACTCCAGTTGGATGGAGAATATCTGGTAACATCTGTTTCCAAGTCTCAAGTGTGATTTTGGTCTGGACTTTGATAAGGCCACCTCTTACTATCTCTGGCTGGATGTTCAGGGTGTTTCTCCTGTTGGAAGGTGATCCTCCACCCAGCCTCATCTCTTCTGCAGGTTTTCTTTCAGCCTGGTCCGGTTAATAGCCTGGAAGGTGTTTCTTAGTCTCCATCATCAGCTGGACATGAAGACGCGCCTTCCTGTTACATCACAGGAAGTGTTGGCTATGTCCACTCATCTGTTCCAGCCGGATGCACGGCTCAAACAGGAAACAAACATTTTGTGTTCAGACATAATTTATTCATACTTTGAGCAGACTCCTGTCACTGCAGAGCATTAAAAATAGAAGCAGGTCTGGAAGATCACAGGAAACTGTCATCATGGTTCCCAACGACTCGGAGCTGCAGGAATACCTGGCTGCAGACGGTCTGCAGGAGTCCAGCAGTGCAGAGACAACCTGCATTCCTGTGAGCTGAGAGAACCGCCAGGCTTTGAAGAGGATCCGACCACAACAGAGCCGACCCGGAGCGGAGGAACAGCTCGGAGTGATTATCCAGCCTGGAAACTATAGCAGGATGAGCCGGCGAGCAAGCAGTAAGCAGCCTTTGCTCTCGTCCGCATGGAGGGCCAGAAAAGCTTCACAAAGTTCAAACTTTTTAATCGTTGAAGCTCCTAATGACAGGGAGCAGGGAAAGGTTAAGAGTTTTTCTGCAGTAGAGGCGATGATGGAAAACATGAAACAATAAGGGCTAAAGATTGACGGCATCTTTTTATAGTATTTTGAAAGTTCATCCTTTATCTAGGGAACGTTTGAGTGGGCGTATTTTTGGGCGTCGTCTGCTAATCAAACAGCAAAACAAAGCCGACGCCTCCACGCAGCCCCTTTGCCATCTCAATTTGTTCTGAGGCCGCTGAGGCGTGTGTTTGGGTTTGCCTCAGTGAAGCTGTTAACACACAGCTCACTTTTACACGCTGCCATTAAAAGCCACACTCTTTAAAACGGCCCACTTTTATTTTTAGCATGTCTCTGCTGAAGAAGTGGCTTTGGCAGACCCTTTGGAGGGAGTGGAATTACGTCTGTTAAATCCCCTGAGCTGAATCTCCCTGTTTAATACCAGTTTGGTATCTGCAGATGCCCACCCACCTTCCCAGCGCTCTGGCCCAGACACAACATCGTTATGACAAACGGAGAGCAGAGCTCAGACCCACCCAGCCGTCCTCAGTCCCATCCAGACTCCGGTCCCGTCCGGGGAGCCGCGACGCACCAACATGTGGTCAGAGGGAATGTGCATTTGACCGCAGCGTGTGTGAAGAGACATATTCCTCCAGTTAACATCTGACACCAGAAGATAAACAGCCAACAGCTTTCCACTAAACTTTCCACTCAGATGTGTCCCCAGTGGGCTGTTTGTTCTGTCGGACTGGTTCAGACTATTGTCTGGAGTTTCAGCCTCCACATGAGAACAAGCTTTGGAAAATGTTCCAAGATCTTCAACACTGAACATTCCTGTTTTAAATGCAGCTCCTCTGGGTTTCACTGGCATTTTTAAAAACATCCCAGAACTGTATCATCAGTCATGGCTTCATCCAGGTTTCCATTGAATCTGAAGCAGTTTAGAAACATGTTGCATAGAATAAATGGCCTGGTTTCTGTCGGTGTGTTTGGACTGAATCAACCAGTGTGTGGTCAGCAGGTGGCGCTATCGCCTGCTTTCTACTGAGCTGTAGTAATCAAGCTGGTCGTTAATTACAAGCAAAACATAATAAGTAACAAACAGAAAGTCCTTACTTCTCTATTCAAGAATAAGTATAAATTATATCAGGGCCCAGAACAGAACCCTGAGGAACTTCACGCTTCATTTTATGTGCAAAAACAGGCACAAGGAATTATACTTTAGACTTTATTAAGTAAATTCAAACTTCCAGAGGTGAAACAGAAAAAAACTGACTATTTTCCTCGTCAGTCTGGGAACCGCAACCGTCCAGTGAAACAAAGTAATCTATGCATTACTGTGTTCCTGTTTGAAAATATGAATTCATTCCACAGTGAATCTCCTGGCTCTCCAGGACAATGAGCCATTTATTGATGAGAAAGCCATAAATAAGCAGTCTGTCTGTAATAATACTCTGGGCCTGCATCTCGGCAGAGAGCGCCTCCAGTGACTCATGGAAACACTGGGAGGATGGATGGGAAAATAACACAACAAAGGGACTAATTCACAATAGAAACTGGAGGGAAAATGCCCAACAGATGGAGGCTGTAATCAATACAGATGCTGAGTTTCACATCTGCTCCGAGAAAAGGATACACAGTAAATATTCATGCAATGTTTCTCTCGCTAAAGCTAATAATGACCATGTGGCAGCATTTAAACTGATCTTTAGGTTCGCAGAATAAAAACTGCAGAGTTAAATAATGGATCCATTTAATGGCTGTCATCGCCTGCCTTATGAAGCTATTTTTAAACATTTCATCTGTAAACTGAAGTTTTCTCAACCCATTTACAGTCATACTTTGACTTCCTGTTTTAGTTTTCCTCCTGTCTCACTCAGTCCGTTTTCCGTTTAAAAAAGCTTAATTTAGCTTGGTATATCTGCTTTTAGATGGTAAACAACAAACACGCTAATGGCTGATTTATCATGAGAGAAGAGGCAATAATAATATTTTCTGTTTATGAATTATTTCAACCAGCTGTAGAAATGAAACTGTACTATTTATTATTTTTCCGTTGTCCTGAACTGTAGCATCCATCGCTACAATGTATTTACTAAAACATCCAGCCTGGAAGTATGTTTGCTATTATTTGTGTTGGTGTTTTTGAGTAACCGTGGCGACGTAATTAGCCATGAACCGCACTGAGAAATCCCATTGGAATGAATGGAGTCAGGTGATGAAATGATCATCAAAATACTCTACTTCTGAGTCTTCGCTGTGCCGTTACTCTGTCACAGAGAAACAGTTTAACTTTCTGCTTGTAGAGAATCTGTTCTGTTCAGAAGAATGATGATACATTGATACCTGTTATGGTTTTTCTAAATTTATCTTTCAACCGCCACAAACGTTGAGGGAAACGGCATCATGTAGCATCGGTTGTTTTTTCAGGAATCCTGGTTTTTAACTGGCCATTGCAGACAGTTTTCCCTCTACAGCCACGTTTATGGCTGCATCTGTTTTTACCCTATGTATTGTTAATTTCTCTAGGACTCCGTTTTCTGTCAACTCCTTTCTGAAATTCTGAAGGTGCGTATAATGCATTTTCTTTACAAGCATGAAGCCAGGAGTTGCACTTTCCTCCCGTTGCCCTGTTTCATACTCTAAACAAAGTAGAGCTGATTGAGGAAGAGGGGCGGCCGTCGCTCTGGGTTTGATCATTTTTCAAATACCATGTTGGGTTTTCATACAGCGGCCATTTCAGGAATTGTATCGCAGTCCCACTCATTCATATGGATCCAAACTCAGACATGCATACTCATCATTACCACACTCACTCATTCTCATACAGATGACCTTTGACCCAGAGAACATGGTGGAAACAGCAGAACATCCATTAGAAGCCAACGTGGACCGTTTTCATGACGCCACTGAGAGACAAAAGCTTTTGTTGTTTTAAACCATTAAAGTTTTGTTGCTCAAAGCTGAGCTCGCTGGACCCAACTCGGCAGCAGAACCTCTGATTCTGGTTCGATTAATACGCCCCTCCAGAATTTGTGGACTTTTCTGGTTCTTAATAAGCTCTTTTCCTTTAATGGACTGAAAGGTTGTTATTTTAATGGTTGTTGGGCTGTTCTGGTAAATGTCCTGCTTTATGACGGCCGTAACTGAATCCATGTGGTCCTTGAGTAATAAAAATGTCCTTGGTAATAAGCTGATAAAGTGAATAAAAACCTTTGTTCCTTATTAGATCTGATGATGTGTACCTGTGGTTTGGGTCGTCGTCGTGTCTGTTGGTGTAGATTTCTGTTCACCTGAGTAATTTTACAGACTCATCTGTTTTTTTCATCCATGGACTTTTTGTTGAAGTTGTTGTTTTCAAAAGTTTCACTTTACAGATTAGATGGAGTCCAAACAAGGTTAGGGGGAACTCCTGTCATTAATAAACCAGAGAGGTTTGGAGAGCATATTTACAACCGTAGAGTCACAACAAGGAAGTTTGAAATTATTCCGCTCAGGGTGGTTTTATCATCAGGAGAGACATTCAACCCGGCCCATTTAAACAGAACCTGGCAGATGGGTTTGTACTGAAGTTTAAATGAACTGGCAGTGATGATGGACACAGAATCCACCTGAATGAGAACCCATACGGTCCCTCTGGATCCGAGTCCGGCTCCATAAATCTCATCCCCATAAAACCCAATATCTGTTCTGTATCTGGGACACGTCGGCTGTCCCGAGACATCCTCACAGGATTGGCTCAAAACAAACATTCACTCCGGTTATCAGAAACACTAACCATAATCATAATAAATCTGCAGGAATCTGATCAAACCGAGTGTAGCTCTTATATCCTGGGTTGAGCCGTATTTTCAAAATGGGATCAATTGGTTGATTTCTGGATCCTGACCACATCAGGCTGCAGATGGATAAATGGGGCTGCAGCTCTGTGACATCATTGGTGGGTTTGTTCAAGCGCCATAGTCCTGATTTAAGTTAATATTTCAGTTTCTGGGGATTCTTGGGGAACATTTGTAAAGTATTTTTGTGCAGTAGATTTTTACAAATTGTACTTTTTCTGCTGTAGTATTTGTAAGACATTTTTTCTATTTAAGATTTTTGTGACGTTTTTCCTCGGCAGTTTTGTGTTTTTATCAGTTTTTTTAAGTCAGCTTACAGGAGTGGATTTGTACAGTTTTTTTAGTCGGGTTTTATGAAGTTATAAAGTTTTGTCTTTGTGAAGCAGGTTTTGTAAAATGCTGTCTTTCAGGAGCAAGTTTGTAAAGTTTTCTGGAACAGGTTTGGTTTTTCTGCAGCAGGTTCTGTAAAGTTTTCTTTCTGCAGCAGGTTCTGTAAAGTTTTCTTTCTGCAGCAGGCTCTGTAAAGTTTTCTTTCTGCAGCAGGTTCTGTAAAGTTTTCTTTCTGCAGCAGGCTCT
>NW_015113244.1:98025-101898 GCF_001443285.1 Poecilia latipinna | reverse complement strand
GCGACAGACTCTGTTGAAGCCTTTTTTTCAATCTGAATTAGAGCAACATTCTCCTATTTCAGACATTTTTTACAGGATTTTCCTGCCTTCATGAGCAGTTGTGGGGATTTCTCTGTATTTGGACGGAGATGCCGCCTGTCAACACAACCCGTCAACAAAACTGTGTTTCCATGGAAACGCCCAAACAGGAGGGAAAAAAGACAGGAGCGGTGGAGGCCAAACTGCATGTTCTGGTGCCGCTGAGTGGATTGGGTCGAACATGGGGGTTAGGGTGATACTTGAAACATGTCAGAGGGAGTTAAGCTTGAGCAGCAGAGGCCTTTTCCTGCCGACTGACACAACGATGAGCTGATGGTTCCCACAGGAAAATAAAGACGAAACCATAATCAGAACCAACAGGCAGGAGGGTAAACATCTCCGTCATAGTCAGGAACATCATCATCATCAGCAGGCGGACGTTTCATTCCTCACATCTTGAAGAGAAAAACACCCTGTTTTTAAATATTCCAGGGAAGATTCATAGCGTTGGACTCTGGGAAGAATCTGCATCACATGGAATCGGGTGAGTCCTGGATGCTGAAGTTATCCCTCCTTAGACCTTCTGGATGTTTCAGAGGACCTTCTTCCAGACCATCTTCATCCTGTTCCTTCTGATTGGAAGCAGGTTGATTCTTCCTGTGTCTAAGTTTTAATGAAGCCCCGTCCGGACCCTGAAAGCCTCCTCTTCCTCCCCGTTCTTCATCACAGTGACTGATGTTTCACAGGCGGGACAATAAAGTATAGGCGGCAGATTGGTGCTACTCAGATGTTTAATTTCCACTTTTCACTGACATGGTAGAAAGTTTATGGAGTGGACCACATCAGAGGCATGAATTACAGTTTCACTGCGTCTTAAATCTGATCCGGGATCAGGTTTTTCTAATGAACTCCGCTGTGGGGGTTTGCTGGTTTACTGAGTTTTTATTTATTAATTTAACTTCACTTTTTTACAGCTGACATGAAGGAGAGACCCTCTGCTGTTCACAGATAGGGGCTCCTGCAGCTTGGGTCCAGATGTTGAGCTCTGACTGACAGACACAAGTCCAAACCCGCAGACTTTCAGTTTGCTGAAGTAAAGTCAAAGCAGATCCTGTGAGCTCAGTGATGGTGGCCTGAAGTTGCTGATGCGTCGCCCAGGCCTCTCGCTCTGCGGAGTCTCTGTTCTTCTGTCAGAGTCTTGTTGTGGCTCCTCCCGTGATGCTCCTCAGACATCCCACACCGAGACCGAGCCTGTTGGAGGGTTTGAGCTCAACCTCCTCTGGTGTCTGCGGTGGAGTAACTGGATCCAAACCTCTGGGATGAGATGAGAGCCGAGCAGAAACAACGTCTGCTGCTCCACATCCAGATGTCAGATAAACGCTGCCATCCCAGCTGCGTTCCCTAAACATTATTATAAACCGGCTACTCCTGAACATGAAGACCAGGAGTTCATTTCAGTAACACTTCATCAGCACACAAAATGCTTTAGATGCTCTCCTTCTTCAGTGATTCTTGATGTTTTTAACCAGAGACCGAATGAGGCCCTCAGCAGATAAAAAGGAAATCCAGTCTGTCCCTTCTTGAAGACGTCTTCACTGTTGAGTCTCTGGTTCAAT
Organism: Poecilia latipinna; assembly: GCF_001443285.1. NCBI lineage: Eukaryota > Metazoa > Chordata > Actinopteri > Cyprinodontiformes > Poeciliidae > Poecilia > Poecilia latipinna. The sequence continues at coordinate 100,264 of NW_015113244.1, read as the reverse complement.
CTGTTGTCCAGCTGAACACCAGAATATTTATACTCCTCCACTTCCCCAGCTCTCTGTGCTCAGCTTCTTGTCCGTCTGATCCACCCAACGTCTGCAGTCATCTGAGTATTTCTGCAGATGACAGAAGTTGTAATGAAAAGGAATGGTGAGAGAACAGTCCCCTGTTCTCCTGTGCTGCTGACTACCTGGTTAGACACAGTCCATCAGTCTCAGACTGTGGTCTGACAGCCAGACCACAAACTGTGGAGGTCCAGACAATTGTTCGGGCTCCACCTGTGTCTTCTGAAGTTCCTGACAAAGCAGATCAGGCTGAATTGTGTTAAATGGAGAAATCAAAGAACATGATCCTCACAGCGCTGCCTGCTTTGTCCAGTCGACAGTTTGCTTCAGTCCTGGTGAGATCACAAGAACACTCAGAGATAAGTAACTCTAATTAAATTGTAACATGAGAGAAACAAACAGCATCTTATAGCAACCAGTGACATTCTGGCAAAGATATGAACTTTGGTCTTCTTATGCTGTATTCACACCTGACACATCTGTTCCTCTTTAAACAGACCAGAGTTTATTTCTCCCGTTAGTCTGGATCTTTGGAACAAGTGTCAAAACACTCAAGCCAACCCTGATGAGGTCCAAAAGACTGGACCTAGACCACTTTTTGAGGTGGCATCGGTCCACTTCCAAACTCGTTTTGGTAAAGTTGTTAATACAGACCAGCCTCGATCTGAATCAACTACAGGAAATATCTTTTCAGATATGAGCCGCCATAGCTAGGCATCAGAGTAAAATGCTACTGCATGTGCTGATTGGACTGTTTGGAGTTAAAAACCTTCCTCTCAAGAAGAATCTTTTTCATTCATTGGATCATTAACTGAACTGATTCTGGGATCTTCTGAAGCTTCTGACTGATAACTCAGCAGCTCCGTCCTCCCACAATGAGCATCACCAGCCTCTGTTATTCCATGTGAAGCTGGACTTCATGCTCCAGTGTCAGATTAAAAGAAGAGAATGACGCTTTAGCGCAGCCTCGCTCTGAAACCGCCAGCAGAGATGGCCTCCTCTTTCCTCAGGCAGGTCTCAGGTCGGCTAATCGTTTCTGGCTCTGTCCGACATTCCTCCTCCTCTTCAGGAGCTGTCTGCCTGAAACGAGCAGAAGCCTCCACAGACAGAGGAGGTGGCCTCATTAAAAGTGGCTCCACTGCTGCTCATTATGTTCTGGAGGTGTGGACATGGGAGTATTTATGAGCTCTGGTTCTAATAAACTCAAACAAATGGCCGTCATTACAGCCGGCAAAGCTCCCAGAATAACTGGTGGCAGATCATCAACATACTGCTGAAGGAGTACTAATCTCCACCACTTGCAGTTCTGAACTACAACCTGATCTACAGCCGTTGCTCCTTCAGAAAACCAACCGTCGGAACAGAATCTGTGGGTTTGTGGAAATAAAGTTTGTCTGGATGGTAAAGGATTAAACTCAGAACCTCATGTTGTGGCAGGAGGTTTGGTTTGTGCCACAGTCTGACAAACATGGCTGGAGGCTGAATGAATGTTGAAGCTGGAGGTCGAGTCGGGGTTCTGGTTGGTACTGCTGTGTTGGACTTTCAGCGTTGCTCTGACATACTTTCCATCCTTCAGGTTCTGCAGCTGCTTCAAAAAGAAAATTGAACCTTCATCACTTAGCGAACGCTGTTTATGACTTCTGGAAGCTGCAGCTGAGAAAACACAATCCAGGCGGGTCAAAAGCACTTTATTCTACCATTACATCACAGGTGCAGACCAATTGAAATAGCAGGTGTGTTCCTTGTCATTAGAACCTGCCCTGGTACTGGTTCTCTAATTAGCAGAAAGGCTGCCAGCCCAGAGGCTTGTGATTCCAGACGAGAGAAGCTTCTCATGCAGAGATTAATGAACAGAACTGAGTTTATTACGCTGCAAAATCATCTCTGTGATGCCCCTTCCTGCTGGGTGTCACAGGTAGGTTTGTTTCTACGTGATCAGTGAAATCTTCTTTGTCAATCCAGTGCAGAAAGCATCCCATCAAATCGTTTCTTTGTGTGTGTGTGTGTGTGTGTGTGTGTGTGTGTGTGTGTGTGTTTTGAAGCAGAAATTAACCCCCATTGGGCCAAAAGAAGAAGCTTCATTGTCCATCACTGTTGTGTGTGAGATTTCTGGATGTTTACTCGCTGGTTGGATCACTAGTTCCGGTTACACTTTATTTGAAGGGGGGTGAATAAGACT
>NW_015113244.1:91524-94165 GCF_001443285.1 Poecilia latipinna | reverse complement strand
CAGTGTCATGACAGTCTTATTCACCCCCCTTCAAATAAAGTGTTACCCTAGTTCCATCCTATAACCAGGTGTTTTGAGATGGTTTGTTATTTTCTGAATGTTGGTTCTGGTTTCTGTCTCTCAGGATGTTTGGCAGGTTTCTCTTAGTTTGGGTTCTTCTGTGTTTGTTTAATGTTCCTGTTTTTCTGGCAGTTGATAAACTCTCAGCTTGTCATATCCTTTCCTGGTTCTGACTCCAGAACCTCCTGACCCCAGCAGAGTCTCAGCCTGAAGTCCAGCACTAACTGGACCTGGTCAATGGTTCCCTAGTCCATCCGAGCAGCACCTCCTGGTTCAGGCTGATCTGCGAACATCAGCCACCCCATCACGCCCTGCGTTCTGATCCAGGGATAAACCCTTGCTTCATCGGCAGGCTGAGTGAGTGGAGACGAGCTGAATCACTAGATCAAGGCCGCCCCGCCTGTCAGGAAACAGTTCTGCTCCACATCCTGGAACAGCCGGTCACTTTTTCCCCCCGAACTCAAAGCTACCATCATTACAGAGCCTGAGAGGCGGGACACCCGAGCACCCAGCCGTGGAAAAGCTGCAGAGAAAACCCAACATCTTTAATGACACCTGGAGTCAGGGTCGGACCCTGCTGCACCCCCAACCTCCAACAGAGACTACAAACAGCAACCTGCCAAGGTCTACCTGCTCCTGAGCTTTAATGACATCTTTATTAGTCCAGACGCTCCTGGTGGCGCTCCTCATTGAGTCTGGAAACTCCAGATCATTCCCACCAACTCTGTTTACATTCCAGAGGGCCGAGGCTGGGGGGCCGGCTGTGGCTGCATGCACGGGATGCACAGCTGCTAAATATTCAGAATAATAATCAGTTGAGCCGAGTTACATCACACTGCAAACACTGATGCATGTTACCCTTAACGACGAATGCAGATGTTTCAGCTGGGCGACCTGAAACAGAAAACTGGACTCATGCAACAGCGACACGAGCGGATCTTGGACATTCATGATCCAAACAGACTGAGAGCATCGATGTTTCAGTTTTAGTCCGGAACCAGATGCTTACACAAAAAAACTAACGATGCAGAGAAACGTCACTCAGCTCTGCTTCTCTGTCACATCTGTTCAGGGATAAACACAAACCACCTGACCACATTCTGGTTCTGACATGATCTCTGTTGTGAAATCCTGTTAGCAGAACTTCTCAGCTGCCATCTCGTTTCTGTGACCCGATGTAAAGCCTTGTCTCTGCAGAGGGCCAGCAGCCAGGCACTGCTGCGCGTTTATAAGCAATTAAAAGGCAATTTATCATGGTGTTCTGTAAGGTGCCTAACCACAGTCACACAGTCGCCTGGTCTGCGGTGGGCTTTCTGCAGAGTGGCCCAGTTTTTAATGAAGAGGAGAGAAAAATGAGGGGAACTGTGAAACTATGAGCTGACAGACACAAACATGATCGCACAGCTCTGATTCTGGTTTAACAGGAGACTCGGACATTAACAGGAAACCACTGTTCCCAGAGGGTCCTACAGGGGGCAGCAGAGAGCTAAACCTTTCTGCACTTCTTCGTATTTTTGCTGCAGCATCATGTTTTCTCTGTCACCACCAACAAACGTGTTTCTGTATAAAGTTGAGACTTAGTTAAATTTCAGGATTCTTCACCGTCTACGTTCATCCACACCAATCTGATGAAGAGTTCAGCAGAGTCCGCCAGCCTTCTTCTTCCTCCTAGCAGCATGCAGTGGTTTGTTAAAGCAGAGCTCATTTAGTGTTTTACACACTCCTTTAAACGACTCTGAGGCTGGCCGCTTTCCTGACAGAGACCCAACACGCCCATGGAGGCGACAGCTTCGCCCTGCGTCTGCAACCGCAGCACCACCGCAGCAACACCGTGACTCAGTCTCTGCTGCCAACAGAGTCCCCTCAACATGAGAATCTGATTAAAACCAACAGTAGACGCTCAGATTCTCTGATTACAGTGCAGACAGCTTCTCTAACGACCAATAAAATCTGTCCAGAGGAACAAATCACTACCAAACTGAGAATTACAGTGAAGTTGTTCCTCGTTTGACCAAATCTCCTGCAGCCCGCTGACATTATTCTCATTTAATAATGGAGAGAGCCTCACCGCTACATGAACACATTTATCCAGAGCTGATTAACACACATTAGATCACAGTAGCAGTTCTGCCCTTCCATCCCCTGCCAACTACTTCAAATGAGAAAATGAGTCTAGTGCACATGCATAAAAGCATTAGCAACCATGTAAAGGGAACAACTGAGAGACTAGTTAGCCTTTCTAGTACTCTTGAGACCTTCCCTACAATGCCGCCCTGAGCCGCTGCCATAGAGCCTCTAATAAAAATTGACGCTGGAGTATGATTGGTTTTTTATTCAACCTCAGGAAGCATGTAAATATTGAGTACAAGTTTAACTAAAAGGCATTTGAAGTGAGAAACCACCAGATCCAGAGTGATGCTTGTTTTAATTGTGTGGTTCATTTTCAACAAGACAGTTCAAAGTGCCTTACATAATCAGAAGAAACATAAAACAGTTGAGCTAAAAACATTACATTGCAGAGTGAAGGAAAACAATAACTGGTGGAAAAACAGACAATATTTCATGATGTTCCAGTTAAGAA
>NW_015113244.1:86525-87657 GCF_001443285.1 Poecilia latipinna | reverse complement strand
TCATATTTAAATAGGTTAGTGTGTACATAGACATTCATGTATGCATAAAAAAGAGGAGAGACACATTTAGGCTCCTGACATTTAAACCCCCCAAAAATAAAGGAAATAAAATACCAAATCTGCAAACAGCAGCATTCGCCCTCCCACATCCTGTCCCCAGATGACAGAAAAACAGAACCCAAAAAGATGTCACTGTTAATACCAAACGGCATACAACTCCCGATTTTTACAGTTCGATTACTGCAACAGTCGGACACCATCCGTAGTCCAGGCCAAAACAATGAACCGCACTGAGACGCGTCCCAACATAGTAAATTCAAAAAGAAGAAGGAAAATAATGTTCTATGGGTCTCAGCGTGGTTATGAAGATTATCCTCCTCCATCTTTTCTAAACAATACAGGGAAAAAGAAAGAAAAATTAGACCTCATTTAAGAGAGTCCAGAAATGCAGCGGCAGCCTCAGGAATCGAAAAAACGGATTCGCCCCTCATGAAGGCATCGGAGGCGAGCTGGATAGGCAAATCCACGGCTTTTGTCGCAGCGGATCAGCATCTTCACCACAGCACCAAATACTCGCCTCCTCCTCAGGACCTCTGCGGACAGATCAGGGTAGAATCTTAGTTGAGAATCGACATGGTAGATGTCGCACCTTTTCTTTGCTGCATTAAGCACAGCCTCTCCGTGCAAATATCACAGAAAACTAACCAGTTTTTCCAAGTCCGCCGCTCTATTATAGAGCAGCGACAGGGAGCTCTCCACCGAGCCGACAGAGGCTTTTAAATCGCCCAGTGCGACATCAATAGTATTGAGTCAAGTGCCGATTGATGCATCCATACCTTTCATCTGGGAACCCATTGACTCTACCTCAGAAAGAATCAGCCCCATAGTTGTTTGGTTGGTTAGCTCTGATGTGCTAGCATTAGCTTCGGCCTGACTGGGATCCGTTGGAACAGTTATCTTCTTGGTGGAAGAACCCGCCGGGGAAAAAAATTGGGAAATCTTTTTCACGATGTGTCTAGACATCCCCAAAGTGTTTCAAAGTCGACAAAGACGCATGTAACTGAAGGAAGTTATGAAAATATTTTAAGCCTGGAGCGGAAAAAAGCCTCAAGCCTCCATCTTGGTCCACCAG
>NW_015113244.1:75289-81845 GCF_001443285.1 Poecilia latipinna | reverse complement strand
CTACAGTCGCTTGCAAAATTAGTCATGTCCCTTGAAGTTTTTCATATTTTATCACATTACAACCACAAGTGTAAAAATGCAGTGGGGAGAACAAGTATTTAACCCTGGTGCGATCATAACATTCGGTTTACTCCCCTTGTCCGACGGGTCAAAAATTACCCACCCTAACTAAAGCCCCAAAATAAAGTAACTTACTTGAATTTGAAATCCAAAATCTATTTTGCATGATGAAACAAACTGTTATTTATCAATTTAATTCATTTTTATCATGTATTTATTTGTTACACAACACAAAAAGACAACCAACAATATTACACTTTTCTTTTTATGACAAACAAACCAGCTGTCAAAAGTTTTCTTTTACACAGTAAAGGTTTATTTTGTAATTATATAAATGTGAAGTAATTACTTCTGAATTAACTGTACTGAAAGGGACAAAAGTCAACAATCTAAATGTTTGTCAACAGTTCATTCTTTTATATCGTTTTGGACATCAATTATGAAAATACTTGTCTCATACAACGTCCTTCAACATGAAATGTTGAAGATGTTGAACATGAGAACATTGTGGGGAGGGAAGGATAGGATGATCTTCATCTTATGTTGAAGATGTTCATCATAAAAGCATCTTTATAAGATGAAAAACATCTTCATCTCATAGGGATGTTCTTCATCTTGTATTGAACATCTCATATAATTAAGAGATGTTGATGTTGAACAACAGTTATGTTGCTCAACATAATAGCTGATGTTAAATTGTTCATAAAATGAGGCAACATTTTGTTGTGTTGCGAGACGTATTTTTATCATTCACTTCCTAAGAAAACAAAGAATGAACCGTTGACAAAAAAGTTCCAAATTGTTGACTTTATTCCCTTTCAGTATAATTAATCCAGAAGTAATAACTTCACATTTATATAATTTCAATAATAAACCTTTACTGTGTAAAAGAAAACTGTTATGACACTTGCTTTGTGGTAAAAAGAAAAACAGGTGTAATGCTGTTGATTGTCTTTTTCTATTGTAGACCAAAAATACATGATAAAAAATTAATTAAACTTAATTTAATTGATAAATGACAGATTGTTTCATCATGCAAAATAGATTTTGGATTTAAAATTTAATTAATTTGTTTTATTTATGGGCTTTTGTTTGGGTGGGTCATTTTTGACCCGTAGGACAAGAGGAGTAAACAGAATTTTCGGTTCGCACCAGGGTTATGTTTTCTACAGCTAAACATGCCAGTGGGTCACTTTTGACCCACAAGACAACAATGTTGATTTTTGCAGGTACGTACTGAGTAATACAGCACACTTTTCAGTTTATTTGCAAAAACTTAATTCAATCATATATATATTTTAAGCCTCCTTGTAGAGTCTATTCTGGGGTCCTGGAAAGGAGGGTCTGTAAGGTCCTGGAGAATCCATGGGAGTTTGTCCAAACAATCTACATGTGTTTTGTGGACTTGGAGAAGGCATCTGACTGTGTCCCTCTGGGAACCTTGTGGGGGTTCTCCGGGAGTATGGCGTCCAAGGTCCTTTGATACGGGTTGTAAGGTTTCTGTGTGACTGGTGCCAGAGTTTGGTCTGCGTTGTTAACAGTAAGTTGGGCTCATTTCTGCGGAGAGTTGGACTCCACCAAGGAAACGAGCCCGACTCTGCTGGCAATGCACACCAGACTCTGATACCGGTCACACAGGAACCTAACAGCCCTTAACAAAGGGCCCGGTGCCCAGTACTCCCAGAAGAACCCCTGCAAAGCGTTCCATGACCAGGGCGAAAACCACACTGCTCTTCTTGAATCCTACTTTTGACTGTCCGACGGAGCCTCCTCTCCAGGACCCCCAAATAGACCTTGCCAGGGAGGCTTATTTGGATCACACCCTCCGGTCCCCCTTTTTGAAAAAAGATAAGGTGAGTGAGGGAGCACTGAATCAAACAGCCTCACTCATCATAAGGTGGATTCGTTTTGGTCTTTCATATTACATTCCGATGAAATACATTTGTGGTTGTAAGTCCACCTCTGGATAAGTGGCCTAGTCTAAAATCTGGATTTAAATCTCCTTGAGATGCTGTGTCTTGACCTTCGACCTTCAAAGTTCCTTCACAGTGATGCTTTGTGCCCGTCATCAGCTGCTGGTGGTGGTTCTGTTTCATCTCCAGAACCTCGGTCCGGCTCCGACCTGCAGGTGCAGCGGCCCGGCTCAGAGAACCTGCTCCGGCCTGCTGGGTTCTGGAGGCCGCGTGGGGAAACAGCCCATTTGTAAAGTGACCATCAGTCATGGTGACGGGTCTGAGAGGCGAGCGGAGGCGGCTGAGTGAGGCCATTCAGGCCGGAGCCAGAAAACAGACACACAACATCTCTGTCCCAAGACATGAATAAACAGCTGTGGGCACGGAGCAGAACCCACCCACCCGGCCACCACTTCAGACCTCACACCAGCCCAGGAAACACAGCCAGAACCTCAGCAGGTCCTGGACCCGGTTTCTCTGATCAACCTGGTGGACGTTCAGTTATTTTACATGGGGATTAAATCACAGCTTTTCTATGTATGAAGTCACATTATCATGTTTTCTTCCAATAAAACAACAATCTGCTCCATTCTGACCATATTCAGAGAACTACTGGGATCCTGAACCATCTGTTAGATCCTGAACCCATCCAGAACCAGAACCAATCATATTTTCCAACATTAAAGCTGACTGTATAAGTGAAGTTGCCACAGGAGGCCTCGCGTGACTCCTCACCAAGCCCCGTCATTAAACTGTCAGCTCTGATAACCAAGGGGACCCGTCCCAGACAAACCAACGGTGGTCCGAGCCGGGTCGACCCAAACCGCAGCGGGCCTCCCCTGTCGGGAATCCACCTGCCGCTCAAATAAACACCCAGCGGCACAAAGCAAACAGCTTGTCCTCCGCAAACATGGAGGCAAGTGGCACGCGTTCAGCTCCCCGCTGCAGGTTAGCCCACAGAGCCGCTGAATCTGGGTCAGAATCAGTCTGGTTCCAAGCCCAGAACCCACAACTCCTGAAGTCCCAGGGGGGGATCACATGATTGGCCCATTAAAAGGCCTCTGCAGAGCTCACGGGCATGGTGAGGAGGTCATTCAGCCATTTGGACTGTTGGAGGTCGGGAAGGTTCTGAAGGCGGCAGAACAACAGGAGCATTGATTTAACGGGTCGAACCTCAGAATTTCTGCCTGATCTTCTGTCCTCTCTTGTCTTTAAAGAGCTGAAATGTGAGCAGCTTTTGGGTTCCTTCTTGTTTGCGTAGCGGTGTTCTGACCGATCCGGTCCCATTACAGAGTTTGTTTACAGAACTGAGCCTCCGGTCCAATCTTCAGCGAGGCCTTGAAGCCGAGCTCTGCTGGATGTTTGCAGGGTGGAAATGAGTTAACAGGATTCAATTACATGCTGCAGCCGATCCAATTAGACTGTTAGCTGCAGCTCAGGTGCAGCACAGAGATGAAAACTATGAAATATGGACTGGACCACAGAACGACTCCGACCCGATTCTGGTTCCCTCCACTTCAGAAAACAAACTGAAGCAGTGAGACCACCATCTCTGGACCTGTTTGTTCAGTTACAGGAAAAAGTTCTGGTTTCCCTCATTGAACGGCAGCAGCCGAGTGGCCAGATGTCTCTCCTGGTGTTTTATGATTCTGAAACAGAACCATTAATGGGTCAGCAGTGGGCCCCGGTAGGATCCTTCTGTAACCTGACAGATAAACAGCCGGAACAGAAACCTGACCTCCAAACACAGATAAGACGCAGGTGTTTTTGTCCCACTCTAACTCCTGCTGGTTCTGCTGCCACCGCCAAACCACCTGGTAAATCTTTATCCAGACCACACAAAGGACTCAGCGGAGTTTCATCATCCTGACCCAAAACCTGCAGGCTGCAATCAGGGTAGAGCACTTCCCGGTCCGTGACAGTCTCACCACTTTATACTGCGTTTCCATGGAAACGGCAAGCGCGATAACTGCTTCCAGGATTTCACATTGTCCTTGTTCTGGATGAGGTCAACGTGGGTCAGATTGAGACTGAGCTTTGGGTCTGAACATGGAGACCAAAGAATGTTCCTGGCAGAGACCAGGAGATCAACAACAGAGACGAGGACTGTCTGGAGACAAAAATCATCCAATAACCTTCAGGAGACAGAAATGAGTCCGTCCTCCAGTACGGGAGACCATTTATGTCGCGCTGTACAAAATTAACAGCAATAATTTGGTTATTTAGTCTGTCATAAGGGGAAAAATGTTGGTTCAAAGTTATTCATTCATTTATAAATGTCACAGTTTCAAACTAAATATAGGCAACTAAATATTTTGTTAGCAAGCTGAATATTTAGTATGAAGCTAAATGTTTAGTTTCCCAACTATTTAGTTGGTAAGCTAAGTGTTTAGTGAGCAACCTAGTTAGCTCCAAACTACTTTGAGCTAACTAGATTACTATTAAACTAAATATTTTGACTCAAACTGAATATTTGTCTTTTTTAATTAGCTTGCTAACTAAATATTGAGTTTGAAACTGTGACATTTATAAAGAATGGTACTAAAAATGTTTCCCAGTTTTTTTCTGTCGACGGGACAATTAACCCAAACTCTTGCTGTTAATTTTGCAGAGTGTAATTTTAGCGCTCCATACTCCAGTGTCTGTGTGTAGATTTATTTCTGAGCCGTTTGCTGTAACTTGGAACCAGTTGAGTCAGTAACGGGTCGGGGTTCTACCTCCTGCAGAACCCCGGGGGCAGCTCACCAGTCCATCACAGACTACAGCTACCCTGCAGGAATCAGGTGAAGACCCGGGAAGGATTAAAAACCCACACCCTTCTTGTTGCAAGGCAGCAGTTTGATGCAGTAGTAATGTTAGAACTTTCTTATCCTTGTGTGGATCCAAATGGACCCAACCAGAGCAGCAGTGCAGTGAAGGAGCTGCAGCAGCGTGCTGGACTGGGACCAGCAGAACATTGAGCCTGACGGAGCGCTGAAAGCAGGAAAAGCTGCGGTTTGTGGCTCTCGTTTAAAGATAAGTCATTTAAACATTAGACAGCATGTCTGCAGCAACGTTCTGCAGGAATGCGAGCGCGGACAGCTGCCAGCAGCCTTGCAGAGCGGCGGCCTGCAGACGCTCTCACCGCTCTGGAAGGCATTATTGCTCCCACCAGATGAAAAGGTTGTTAATCCAATGTGACGTCCCGCACGTTGTTCGTTAAAGAGAAGAAGAACAACAGCTTGTTGTGTTTCTGGGGAAACATCAGAAGAAGATCACAGCAGAGTTTACATCTCCTGCATGTGTTTGGAGGAGGGGGTTCTGCTTCATCACAGAACGTTTACAGGCGACTGGTTCCCATTAAACCGGAGCTGATCCTTAGAACCTCACACCAGACAGGTCTCCCAGTCAGCTGCTGTGTAGTTAACTGGACTTTAACTGACAGAGTGGGAATCTGAAGTGTGGAATGTGTGTAAGGGGTTAATTGGACCTGTGGTCCGTTTGGGTCTGGAGAATCAGCAGACGTTTGTGAGCAGTGAGGGGGATTTTTCTCTTCCTGAAGCTGCGGCTCCTGATAAATCCTAGATGTTTGTCAGACAGTTGGGAGCGATTTAGCTCCACCTCCCTTCACAATTCAGGAAAACTGAAACCTGCAAACAATCTTTTTAAATGTCAGCGTTCCCTCTCAGACCTTTGAGTTTTCCCTTCCCCCACCAACTGGAGCACCCTCTGAATCGGGCCTGAGCAGGAACACAATCTGCAGAGAGCCGCTGTTCCTACAGCTCTGTGGCGATCAATCGCCACGAAGATGTTTAAAACCATCCAGGGGAGGGCATTCATTCAAAACAAGCATGTACCTTAAGTGCTGTTTAATCCTTAGGATTAACAAAACAAAATTACCTTAGATTGATGAAAAGGTGGAACAGTGACTCACAACCAGCCTTTTAGCTGAACTTTCAGTCCAATTTGAAACTTGCATAACCCTTGAAATTACAAAGATTTAGTGTAATGAACAAGACTGGCAACCCGCCAGGTTTGTATCAATCTGGGAGAAAGCCAGCGGTTCTGCTCATGCTGTGGTAATGGACTAGTCTGCCTTTCAGTAGATGGCAGAGATGTTGGTGGTGATGTTGTGTGAAACCATCCAGTCAGTGACTCAGGTGGTTTGTGGACTCATTGTTGTGATTTTATGCCTATAGATAATAATGAGACTCCCAGGATGGTTCTTGTGGCGAACAAAGACTTTCTTCCCAGAACTGAGCAGTGGATCAGAACAAACGGCATCAAGGAGGCAGCATGTCAAACCTGACGTCGCCTCACTGAGGAATGGAGACCAACCCCAACCACCAGCAGGATTTTCACTGGGCGGAGCCCCGAATCTGGAGAGCAGAGCACAGAGTGAGGTCACCATGCAGCGGGTTTCCAGACAGCACCAGTACAAAACCCAGGTCAGCTCAGGATACCTGTCAGCATTCTATGGAGACTCACCTGTATGCTCTACCAACACTCACCTTCTCATTAATTAATTAATATGCTCGTTTAATTACCTGTTGATTAGCCATTAA
>NW_015113244.1:63378-71852 GCF_001443285.1 Poecilia latipinna | reverse complement strand
TTAATTAAGTTCTTTGTTTAAAACTTGGTTCTGAAAACTTTACAAGTCAGATTGGCTCTCGTCTTGGTCTGAGTTCAGATCAGTTCTGATTTGGATCTCAGAAGTTGGATCACCTCTGGTATGGATTGGAAAATTTGGATCAGTTCTGCTGTTCAGAGGTCGAATCAGACCGGGACACTTTGAGCAGAGGTTGTTTTTGCCTGTCGGAGTTTGGAGTACTCCGCCGCTGAGCTGCTGACTCGGAGACTTCCTGAGAAAATGCTGGTGCCTCCAGCTGGCAGATTTCCCAGCAGCCCCTCTGGTCCCATCTGGGGGGTCCAGATGCTGGCGGTGGGAGGAGTTATAAACCAGAATCTGAACCCCCAGTTCTACATTTCTGATGGATAAATCATTGTGATAAAACTCACTCTACATTCTTAGCCGTGAAGTTTGTGTTTGCAGCCAAACCATAAGGAATGAAATTCAGATGTCTCTTCAGGCTGGTGGGAGCCAGAAACCTGTTGGAGCTTCCAGGTTCTGGATGCTTTGACCTTCAGAAACCATGAGCCGATAATACTCTGATTTCTGTTCTCTGTTGCTTCTGAGTTTTAGGTTTTAGTTTCTGCTTCTCCTTCCAAAACTTTCTCTTTTTGTGTTTTCTTTGGTATAATGTTACTTCCTGTCCCACCAGGTTTCTGTTTCCTGTCACTGCTGTGATGTCTGATGCAGAAAGTGATTCACATTCAGATTCTGCTGGCCTGGAATCCGATTCAGTTTGTGTTTCCCTGTAAACTGGTCCAGGATCACCCAAGAGTTGTTCTGGACTCGGCAGGTTTAGCACCATGCGTCCGTTTCTCTCCGAGGTGATGTGGGATCAGAGTTTACAGTGTGGGTTTCACTTTCAGCTGGTCTGGGTTCAGCCTCAGACCAGCCACAGAGAGGTTCTGGCAGGCGCTCAGGTCAGCTCTCTCTGACGTGAGTCACAAACATGTCCGTTTCTTTCTTTGGAATCAAAACAGTCGCAGCTCTCCGGGTTTGGAGAAGCCGCAGCGTGACACCCACTGCAGCTGGAAATATCCCACATGTTGGTGCAGATCAGGAGTATTTCTGGACAAGGCGGTTCTGACAACTGGCCCAAAAGGAAAGTGGACTTTATATATCTGGTCTGACACACACGGACGTTGATCACTGTGACTTCTTGTGATCGATACTAAAAATAACACGTGTGGAAGGGAGACCTGCAGCAGCCAATCGGAGCCCATGGAGTGCTTGATGACATCACCAACACTGAAGGCAGAATGTACTGTCCTGATCCGAATCCAGCTGAGAGCTTCAACAGTCAGAACCACAGATCTAAGCATGGTCAACTGAGTGGATGGACTTTAGGGATGTAGGGGCCCCTGAGGGTCAGAGAGCCGGGAAGACGGGGCTGAAATTGGGGCTCTTAGAGGCCAAAGGCTAAGATCTGGAGCCATGGCAGTCAAAGCCCGTGTGTGAGGCCTCTGAGGGCCTCACACATGAATGAAAGCATTCATGGATGGCCCTTAGAGGCCACAGACTTACCTCTCCTATGAAGTGATGACAGATTGGGATCCTTTGAGGTTCACACACCAGGGACCCCCTGAGCCTGATGAATATGGAGTATATCAGTGGGAGCATGTAACAGACTCACTTTTCCTTTTGAGGAGACAGCAGATCCAGTTAGCATCACAGCAGATCCAGTTAGCATCACAGCAGATCCAGTTAGCATCACAGCAGGTCCAGTTAGCATCACAGCAGGTCCAGTTAGCATCACAGCAGGTCCAGTTAGCATCACAGCAGGGCCAGTCCACACCTACACCAATGAGAACCAAAGCACTGAGCTGAAAACCAGCAGCAGAAACATCTTTGTTTTTGATTAAAAGTTTAAAAGAGATCCTTACAACAGATCCGATAAAACTGTCAGAACCCGTCCAGCCAAAATAAACCTTATTTAATCAGTTCAGCCTGGAGGATTCTCTCCATTATGTTCTGATCCAGTTGTTTTTCTAAAACTTAATGAAGACTGACGGAGTTTATGAAGCAACAGAAACATTCACCACAACAACAAACTGGAGTCCAAACCTTCTGGTTCTGTTGGAACTGATATAGAAGAACTTTCTGGTTAAGTGAGCCCCACGGTTCTGTTTAGGACCATATGCACCAACATAAAACAAGGTTGCCACAGACAAACATTGTTCTGTAATCAGAATGTTGATCAGGATCCAACCTAGGCTTTATTTAGACTCTCAAACAAAACTGTAGACTTGTTGGAAACACAGGAAAGATTTCCAGCATGTCTGTTAGAACATGGAGCCACAGAAACCATCCAGAATCCATAAATCAACTCGGAGATTCTCGTCACGGGAAGACTTCCTGTTTTTATGTTCTGGAGCACCAACAAGATGGATTATTCTGGAAATGTTCCTGTTCCTGATCAACTGGTTGCTTTATCAACTTAAAGGACCTCCTCACACCAGAAATGGTGTCAGACCTCATGTCCAACCATCCAACATTCCTGTGGAGGTTCCAGAACCAGGACAGTACTTCCACTGGACATCAACTGGACCGCCAGCAGAAACTGACGGGAGGCGCCTCAAAAACTTCAGGAACATCTGGAATATTAGCTCTCCATAAATTCTTCTCCCAGTTGGATGATAAAAGTATATCTGTTAGTTCAGGACATTGAAGTTCTGAAGAAATTTCTGCTACGACGTTCAACAGAAGAACATCTGAAGGATTTCTGATCAGAATTTGGACGCAGGAGTTTTCCACATCATTCAGGCTTCACTTGTGCTTTGGTGTCACTTTGATGGTCAAAGACTGAAGATCTGCCTGCTGTTCAGGACGGGATCTGGACCCGACACAAGACAGGAGCACAGATTCCCCATCCGGATTAACGTCAGGTGGACCATCTGCAGGAATGCCACAGGTATCAACAGCAGGAACATCAGGAATGCTGGGAACGACGGTGTGGGAAACAGGGCAGTGAGGCAGAACAGCAGAATCAAAGTTTGGGAACATGAAGATGGATTGATTTTGTTCTTCACAAGGATTTATTTTTAAATCTTCATTGTCCGGAACGGCACTCCAAGGATGAATAAAATCTGTTTAATGAGAACCAAACTGAGGACGTTCAATATGTTGAAAACAGAAACAGATGGAAAACTGAGCTCTGAATTTGTGGAAAACTAGAGTTCTCTGTAATGGTAAACTTTATTCTGATCCAGATCAGGTGTTTCTGTTACATAAGGAGCTGCTAATGGCTGCGGTGGGATGATTTATTCTGTGATCTGTTGGGTTCCGGTTCTTCCGGTTGGGAACATCTGCATGACCTCTTTAGGCCTAGCATTGGCCTGGTTCTGACCCATTCATTTGGTTCTGGAAGAACTTGGAGACCACCGTCAATCTGAAGCATCTTTCTGCAGCAGAATCAGGAATCAGAGGTTGATCTATTGGGATCCAGAGTTGAAACATGTTGGCAGATTTAACAGCCAGGATGTTTCTTGTGTTTCTCTCCACCTTCACCTGCAGACTTTGACCCGATTCTGGTTCCTCCTGTGTGATGCAGTGATTCAGACTGTGGGTTCAGCCTCCGCTGGCTGCTCTGGCTCTGTGGAAACCCTGAAAGCCCGGGTGACTGAGCGCTTCCAGCCTCCTGACACACTGAGCCGCTCCAGGAATAGAAGCGTGGTTCTAAGTTTGGAGCGGCCTGACGTTGGGAGTTGGGCTGGAGGAGATCCAGGGAGCAGCAGGGATTCCTGCGTCAGCCAGCAGCGAGCTGTGAAGAATGAAACCACGGCTCTGGCCGGGCTCAGATCTTCCCACCATGTTACTCCAGCGTGGTTCTGAGAGTGTTATTACGTCTCCATCCAACCAGCGCCCTGCCGGGAGCAGGTCACCTTGGAGAGGCAACAGAACATGGTTTGGATAAAACGAATGGCCTTTTCTGAGTCAGCATACTCCAGTTAACGATGTATCAATTTATTGCACAGTTATTTCAGTCGGTTCACCACGATTAATCCAAGGACTCATTTCAGCACCAGAAGATGCTGTTGTTGTATGACCGTGTGATGAAGCAGATGTTCAGGGTTGTCCTTAATATTCTTGTTTTTATGAAGAATCCTTCTTGGCTCCATCATCTCCAAAAGGACCAGAGTGGACCCTGGCTCTCAGTGTCTGATTTATAAATCACATGATGGCGACATCCTGCAATTTTTGGGTTGCCGATTTGATTCCCACTCCACCTGCCCCTGTTATTGTGTCCTTGGGTGAGACACTTCACCCGCCTTGCCAGCTGGTGGAGGTCAGAGGACCCATTGTAGCTATGGTTGCTATCCAGTAGCTTGCCACCATCAGCATATGAATGTGCAAGGTTTCCCCCAGAAAACTTGCTAAGCCCGGTGGCTGGGCGCTAGGGTGGTCATTCATCCAGCGGCCTGTCGTGTTTTTGAGTTGAAAAATGTTTAAAATTGACAGGAAATTTGAAAATATCACTTGATAATTGTGTTATTGAAAGATTGGAAGAACACTGAACACTAACTATAAAGTCTTAAAAATGCAAACATTTTAAAAAGACATAAATAAATAAGCAGTGCTTAGCCTGGCGGTGGCACAAGTAAAGCCTGGTGGCCCGCCAGGCTAATAATACATTGGGGGAAACCCTGAATGTGTGAATGACTGTAATGTGAAGAGCTTTGGAGTCCTCTGGACTTGAAGGTCTATGCAAGTACGGGCCATTTACCATTTAGTACCAGTGGTACTAAAATCATCTTGAACATCAGTAGCAGTCGTCAGAAATGGCGACCGTTCTTCAGGAACATCAATGGGAACCTTAGAACCATGAGGAGTGACTATGGACACCAAAACAACGTCCAGTTCTTGGAGGATTCAGGACTTCTGGAGAATCTTGAAGAGGAACGTTACGAACCCCAGCAGGTTCTGTCTGGAAGGACAGCAGGTGCTTCCAGACACAGAGGAGCGCCACCCTGAGGTCTTTTCTATGTGAACTGGATCTTTAACCAAAACCTTCTAGGTCAGGGGTCACCAACTCCAGTCCTCCAGGGCTACCATCCTGCAACTTTTAGATTCACCTCTGCTCCAAAATATCTGAATTCCCTCACCAGCATTCATTCCTCTCTGCAATAGGCTGGAAACAAGCAGTTTATTTGATCCAGGTGTGTTTGAGCAGAGACGCATCTAAACGTTACAGGATGGTAGGACTGGAGGACTGGAGTTGGTGACCCCTGGTCTAGGTTATCAGTTTTCCTTGTTGGATGTGATGGACCGGTTCTGTGTTGATGTGAAATAAGATGGGTTGGGCCGAGGTGTTATGTAATCAGGGGTTCTGATTGCTTGTGGATGGAAACCCGGCCTCTTCTGGTCTCTCCAACTGGTCTTTCCATCTTTCATCATGGTTGTTTACGTGGGCTCCTCATGTCCGAACCGTCTTCCTTCTGGATCTGGTGACGATGTCAGGAGTCTAATAACTGTGAGGCTTGAAGTCTTCTCCTTAATGAATCTTTCCGTCTGCAGCTACAAATAGCAGCCTGATTATCTCCAGTTGAAACAGCGCCAGGCAGAAAGCTCCGTTCAGGCTCCCACGCAGCGTCCCGCAGCATCATGGACACATATCTCACAATCATCTGGCTTAAGTGGAAAACTAGAGCTGCGCTGGCTGCCGCAGCATAGAGGAGCTGCTGCTGGAACCGCCGATGCGTGGGCCTGCAGGGGAATCTCCCAGGACGGCTCTGGGAACGGCGGGCCGCCGTAAATACTTCCAGATTTTAGTCCAGCTTTCAGACCCGACTCAGTCGGGTTTATAGGGATTTGAGTGTCAGAGGTCACATGACTCCAACTGTAGGTGAAAACCCAGCAGCACCTGGAGGGCGCTCCTTAACTTTCCTCTGATTCTGCAGAACGTTTCAGCCCAACCGGAGTCGGCGCTGATTGTGCATGAATTGTTAAAGTGGAACCACATTGAGGAACATGAGAGAGCTGACGGAGGGGATCAGCATGCTAATATGTTTTCACTGACTCCAGGGGAAGTGGATTCTGGGAAGAGAAAACAAGAAGAACATCAGCAGCTCTTTAATGCTTCACTTCGAGTCAGAGCCGCTGCTGTGGATCGGCTTGTTTCAGCGTCCAGAAGGAGTTTAAACATGAAGAAAATCCCTGGAAGCAAAAGAAAAAACATTTAACTTTGTTGCTCTAATGTGAAGAAAATGCTTTCATGGTTTCAGCTCCAGCTGGACCTATTCCACCAGAACTTTAACAGTTTCCTGCTAAAGTCCCAACTATCTCCTGGTATCCAGCCTCTTCGGCTCAGAAACACCGAGGACCTCTGACCTGGAGAAGGTCAGAGGTCAGCCAAGTCACAGAAACCAGGAAAACTCCAACAACTTTAAAACAGAAGGAATTCAGACACAAATAGTTCTGGTCAAAACGAGCTGATTCGCTGTTTGACCAAAAATGCTGAAGAACTGATGTTTCTAATCCAGACATCAGAAATGAAGACTAAAGTCCCTGTAGTTTTACTTTAGATTTATTTGTCCTTATTAGATGGAAGCTTGTATTCTTTTTACAAAATAAATCAATAAAAGATTTTATTGCTTTTATTTTTACAAAATATTGTAAAAATATAGTTTTTACAAAATGTTCCCCAAATATTTAGATCTCAGAAGAAAATGTTTCCATCGTCTTTTTGCCAAAGTTTTTTTTTTCATTATTTCAAAACCTAAAAGTAGAAATAAAATTGTGACTTTGCAAAAATTACAATATCCTGGAGTAGATATTCAGGTTCATAAACCTAAACCGGTTTAACTAGAAAGATTCCAGATGTCCTGGCATCTGCAAATGGATTTTATTTAGGAGGATCAGAGTAAAGGGGTCTGAAGTCAGTGGTGACTAGCTAATGCTAAAGAGCTAAATTCAGCCATGTCTGAGCTACGTCTGTTATGTTGCCCTCTACAGGCTCAGGTCTCTTACTGCACACCTTCCTGTAAGGTTTGGACTTCAGGAAGTGATTCTTTGGATCAGACTCAGTTCAGTTTTATAGTTGTTGAGTTTTGCTAATTCTGTTGTTGATATCCAGTTTTACAGCAATGCATTCTGGTAACAGAATAAATGTCATTTGTTGCATCGCATTACGGGTAGAGGAAACGGAACAGACTTCAAAATAAGAGTATGATTATAAGTGTCTGACTACTTCCTAACAGTCAAAAACCAAAACCTTCAACACAACTGGAAGTTTACAGAACAATCAAGTAAATTAGCACCTTAAAATTTATCTGGAAAAATGTATTTAGGGAAGATGAGTCAGATGATCCGCTAAGTGAAAAGCTTTTTGCTTAGCAGATTATCAGACATGTCACTGCAGCTGAAAACAATTGCATGCCACACCTTTCAGATTCTCATCAGTAAAACTGTGAAATGAATAATCTTCCCATCATGATTCATCGCTCTGCTGTCTGTCACAATAACGCGACCCGGCTCCCTTCACCTGCTGCCTCATCTCCACGTTTCACTGGGATTATACTCATCGGATTTACAGCCTGGGAATTCTGGACTGCGTCCCGGGAACTCCCATCCTGCTGGGCCATCAGCGACGGCCGCAGTCTAATGAGGGGAAGTTTTCTGGAGGAATTCTCATCCAGAGTCCAAGAGCTGATTAAAGTATCCACCGTCTGTTTTCTGCTGCAGCCTGCAGAAGATCCTCGCATCGTGGCAACATTTCGCCATCATGAAGCTGCTGATTGATGCCTCCGCAGCTCTAATCCTTCATTTTGAACCTCAGCTGCTCTGGAGCTCCCCTGCTGAAAACATTGAATCTGTTTGGATTCGGTGGCTCTGACCCGGTTCCAGCTGAAACTGGGCTGTTTCTGGCTGCTGACAGCCTGGATGTGGATGATTCACTGCAGCTAATTGTCTTTATGAAGAGGTAGCATGTCTGTTGCTAGCATGAACAGCTGCCACCTGAGCAGAAAACAGAACTTTAGGAGATGCTGAACTTCCTCCGGCGCTACAGACCTCATGACTTTACCTGTTTTCCAGCCTTTGTCAGACAGCTGCCATGTTTCCCTTTCTGTTCCACCTCCAGGGTCGCTGTGATGTGGAAACGTCAATGAAACTCTGCGGTTTCTCATTTATCTTCAAACACCTTGTTAAAACATGAAATAATCCCGACGCCTGCGTCTCTGTTTCATTAGAGGAGCCTGGTAATATCTGCTCCTCACCATAAACACGACGGAAACGTTTTACTGCGGCGCTTTCATGACTTCAGACGGGAACGGCTCTTCTTCACTCCATGCTTAGTTTCCGTCTGCATCACTCAGCAGTTACATGTTCATTTCCTGCTGAAACTGATACCTGGATCTCATTATTGTTAACAGTTCTACCTGGATCCGGCTGCGTTTGGCTCCTCTTGTCTCAGAATATACGTTTTATATGTGACGGCCATGTGGCACCAAATAAAGCTT
>NW_015113244.1:44989-61329 GCF_001443285.1 Poecilia latipinna | reverse complement strand
TTTTTGCTTAGCAGATTATCAGACATGTCACTGCAGCTGAAAACAATTGCATGCCACACCTTTCAGATTCTCATCAGTAAAACTGTGAAATGAATAATCTTCCCATCATGATTCATCGCTCTGCTGTCTGTCACAATAACGCGACCCGGCTCCCTTCACCTGCTGCCTCATCTCCACGTTTCACTGGGATTATACTCATCGGATTTACAGCCTGGGAATTCTGGACTGCGTCCCGGGAACTCCCATCCTGCTGGGCCATCAGCGACGGCCGCAGTCTAATGAGGGGAAGTTTTCTGGAGGAATTCTCATCCAGAGTCCAAGAGCTGATTAAAGTATCCACCGTCTGTTTTCTGCTGCAGCCTGCAGAAGATCCTCGCATCGTGGCAACATTTCGCCATCATGAAGCTGCTGATTGATGCCTCCGCAGCTCTAATCCTTCATTTTGAACCTCAGCTGCTCTGGAGCTCCCCTGCTGAAAACATTGAATCTGTTTGGATTCGGTGGCTCTGACCCGGTTCCAGCTGAAACTGGGCTGTTTCTGGCTGCTGACAGCCTGGATGTGGATGATTCACTGCAGCTAATTGTCTTTATGAAGAGGTAGCATGTCTGTTGCTAGCATGAACAGCTGCCACCTGAGCAGAAAACAGAACTTTAGGAGATGCTGAACTTCCTCCGGCGCTACAGACCTCATGACTTTACCTGTTTTCCAGCCTTTGTCAGACAGCTGCCATGTTTCCCTTTCTGTTCCACCTCCAGGGTCGCTGTGATGTGGAAACGTCAATGAAACTCTGCGGTTTCTCATTTATCTTCAAACACCTTGTTAAAACATGAAATAATCCCGACGCCTGCGTCTCTGTTTCATTAGAGGAGCCTGGTAATATCTGCTCCTCACCATAAACACGACGGAAACGTTTTACTGCGGCGCTTTCATGACTTCAGACGGGAACGGCTCTTCTTCACTCCATGCTTAGTTTCCGTCTGCATCACTCAGCAGTTACATGTTCATTTCCTGCTGAAACTGATACCTGGATCTCATTATTGTTAACAGTTCTACCTGGATCCGGCTGCGTTTGGCTCCTCTTGTCTCAGAATATACGTTTTATATGTGACGGCCATGTGGCACCAAATAAAGCTTGAAACACTAAAGTAAATATCCTAATAACTTTATTACTGCGTTTAATTCTGCAGACCTTAAAGTTCATTTCTGTTTTGCTTTAAAGTTAGCCACTTTGACCCGTTCTTAAATAAAATGAAATGTGACTTTTGGTTCGGTGAGTTCAGGGAGCCCTCCCCTATCAGCAGGTCAGTATTCACAGCTGTTGGGTTTTTGTGGATCGTAACTCCAGATTTGTTTTATTATTTTATTTGTAAAGCAAATTTAAAATATTATGAAGCAAAAGCAGCTTGTAAAGCTGAAAAACCTCAGAGCAATGCTAGCTGGTGTCAGCAAAGCAGCCAATCCAGGAGCTGCATTTATTTTCCTTGTTGGTGATTGGCTGAACCAAATGAAATAATGAAGTGTAAATACTAGCTTCTGTTGTGCAATTTTACAATGAGAATAGCTTTATGAATAGTAGCATTTATACATAAATATGTTTGTAAAAAGTCCTTTTACTTTTAGCAAATTGAAAGTTGTTCTAGTTTGCCTTTCATGCCAGCTGTAACTTTAACATGCTTGGATAATACAAGCGTAGCATTTTGGTGTGCCAACAATATTTAACTTTTTGACTAAGTTTAATATATTAATGGTAATTCAATATGTGGATGTAATTTAAAAACTGAATTAGCATGCTAACCGTGACTGAACATTTAAACCGTAATTCCAGAATATTAATAATAATAATTATAGCATGTTAACAGTAATTTAATAAGCTGCCAATATTTTAATATTTCATTTCAGTAAGCTAATGGTAGCATCTATGGCTAATCCTTGTTAGCCATAGATGGCTAAAACAGTTAAATTATTCCCTCGTTAAGCAGCTTGGAGAGAATAAACTCGTATTTCAGATCATCATTAATGTGAATGATCAAAGTTTTTGGTTACAACACTAAACAGGAGTTAACTTAATATTAATGCTGTCCGTGTTTGCAGGCCATGATTTTGCTGCAGGTGTAGTCGGTGCTCGTTTGAGTGCATCTGGTGAAACTCGGATGATATTAATTATTATTTTTTCTACCAGAACCAGTTAAATTAAGGTTTTTGTGATGTCTGATTTAAGTTTATTCCACGGTATTCTGCTTGTGTTCAATTTGTGCAACATGAATGAATTATATATTACTTTTCATAGTTCAAACTAATATAAAAATAGTTTTTGTCTTTCAGACGTTGGTTCCACGTCTTTAAACCAACTTTCATTCAAGCAGAACATCATTTTTGATCATTTGTCTTTTCAAAACTTATCCTCAACATTTCTGGTTTGGAGTTTTTTAAATTAAATAATCATTTTATTCTAAACTGTTGAATGGTTTCCTTCCTTCCCGCGGGGCTGAGCGGCGCCTCTGGCCGGCGGTGCAGTGCCTGATGGGAAACCGGACGGTCAGAGTGGCTTTGGATGCGCGGCTGAGCCCAGCCCGCAGCGCAGACGAGCCGCCGCGTTGACATTTGGCAGAATCAGAAGTGAAAACAGTTTTTGTCACTGAAAGGTCGCCGGTGTGATTTCCTGGGTCAGAGAAGGTTTGTCACCTCCAGCTGCTGAACTTGATCTGAACCGGAAAGTTTCAGCCTCGACCCGATCCGTCCTCAGAACCCAGAGTTCATTCAGACTCAGCTTTTCTGGTTTCCATGCTTTATTTTCTCCTTTTTGTGATTTTATTCTGATTTTTTTATCTTTCCTGCTGCTGTTGAACTCTCCTGATCCCAGTTTCTCATTTACCTTCTGCAGCTTTTATTTTGAATAGATCGACTCAAAAACACCAATCAGTGTTTTTTCTTTGATTGTTTTCCTTCCAGTCAGTTTGAAACCAGGATAATTCCTAATTTTTATTTTCCTGCAGAACTCTCCAAAGTCCAGGTTGTATTTTGTGTCATTCTCCCTGAAAAACCGCCTCTGGGTGTCCAACGTGTCCCTGGAGACGTCAGGACTGCAGCCAAACTCAAACCATCTCCTGTCTCAAAGCTGCGCAGGTTCACATTCCAGAAATGCTTTTGCTTAATGGAAACACACCAGTTTAAAAAAGCTCTTGATTTTTGATAAAACTCTGGCTGCTGGGATTTTTTTTGGTTGAATAGAAATTAATTTCTAATGACAGAAACCACGAAGAAGACGACAGGAAGTGGCAGGAGGAGGATGGCGCAGCGTTTTAGAGACTGATTGTGTGAACAAACTTATGATTTTTATAACGTTTGTTATTTAATTGAAACACTGCCATTGTGAAAATTTTCAACATTAGTGGAATATCGAGAAAGTTTTACGCACATTTGTAAAGACAGATTAAGGTTTGGATTACAGTGACCTTCCTGAAATAAGAGCAGATGAGCAGCTTCTCCTCCAGATCAGGATTTACCCTCCGTCCTACATCACCTGCTCCTAAGGGTTCTGTTTGCAGGTCTGCAGTGATTTCTCTTTAAATTATTTAGTTTTCACATAAGCATCATAAACTTCCTGTTTGGAGGTAAATATGAAGCAGCAGATCTGATGGGATTCTGAGGTTATCGAGTGTTTTTATAGATGAAATCTGCTGGTTTCCAGCCGTGAACCCGTCCAGAACCTCTGAGTGTCTAAAAGCAGCGGCTGGGATCCTTTGACCTGATGCTCCCAACCTCAAACCACAACTCCCAGCTAAACATAGAGGAGCAGAGCGGCTGCGTAAGGAGGGAAGGCGTGACGGAGAAAACCACATTTACTCTTTTCTTCTCCCAGCCTGACAGCAGGAGGCCGTTATTTCACAGAGTCGACTCAAACCGACTAAAACAGCAGCGCCGTTAATCAGCCCCAATAAAGGTTAAACAGCGCAGGAACACCAGCGTGAGGCCGCTGGCAGCGCGGCTGCAGCTCAGTGACGCTCAGACCTGTAAGAAAGTGACAGGGAGCCGACCACAAGAACCAGAACCAACGCTGCGGCGCGGCTCCTCCTGGAGGGGGCGCCGTGTGGGAGGCAGCCAGCAGATAGTGACTAACTCCATCCAGCATGGCGGCTCCCGCTGCGAAGCAGCCGTGATGCTGATGACCTCTGTGTGATGTCATCAGGAGGTGTTGGCCTGGTTTATAAAGCTCCCTGGTCCAGGACCGCACCAACCCTCACAGAACCAGAGACCCGGGACAACAGACGGGTTCTGGTCCAAAGGACGACTTTTAATCCCAACTGAACCTTCAACAGAACTTCCAGGTAAGGACCTCTAACTCACCTATGGAGGACGGAGCCGGAACCAGAACCACAGAAGGTCCAAAGCTTCTGAAATGAGAGTGGATCAGAACCCTTTCATGCAGAGCTGATAGGTAGTTTGGACCCGGTCTGGTCTGAACTCTGGTTCTGGATGGGTTGGTTGCTGGAGCAGGATGACAGAACTCGCTTTCAGTTGGGTCAGAAGCCGAACCCGTTGGGTTCTGTTCTGATCCAACATTTAGACATTTAAAGAATCTAATAAACATTTATTCTTGTGTTTAATTGGCTAAAACTCCTAGTTTAATGATTATATTTAGTTTCTGCAGTTTTACTAGCTTTTCTGTCCAAAGCTAGAAAATTTAATCTTAATCTTTAATTTCTGTTTTAGTTATTTTTATGTTCAACATTCATTAAAAAAAAACATTTTTTGTTTTTATTGGTTTCAGGTCATTTTTAAGTAAATGGGTTTTTTTTCCAAATCAGGTTTCTGTAAACTGGTATATAGTCTGGAGTGTGTGTCTTTGCTGAAGCCGTTTTCTGCTATTCTGATTTTATTTAAATATTCAGATATTTTATTAAACACATCCACAAGTCTGACAGAAAAGACTAAACTGTTGCATTAAGTCACAGAAACTGCTTTGGTTGATCTGAATCTCGAAACACTAGAAAAAGTTCTGCAGGTTCTGACCCGGTTTAAAATCAGCTCAGTACTTTCTGTCTGTTTAGAAACTCCTGAAACCTTCAGAGCTCCAGATCCATCCAGGCTGGACCTGGAGTCCAGATGCATTCTGGGATCTCTGTTTGCATTTTAAACTCCTTAAAATGCAAAATACTGAAAAACTCCAGTGTTTAGTTTCATGATGCTAATGTTAGCCTATAGCTGTTTATGTTAACTATATGGTCCTCATATTAGCTCATAAACTGGTTGTTAGCCACATGTAGCTCATTTTAGCTCATTAGCTGCTTAACTTTGTAATATTGTGCTCATATGAGCCCATTAGCTCTTTATGCTAGCCATTTGCTGCTCATGTTAGCCTGTTAGCTGTTAGCCACACATAATGAAATCTCATCAAACTTCTTTAGCACTTTCAACCCTCAAAGGTTTCTCAGAAGCTTTACAATGAAAATGTAGCTCATGTTAACCTGCTAACTCTTTATTACCCGCATGTATCTCATGCTAGCTCTTTAGCTGGTCAGGTTTGCAGTGTGTCAGCCATATGCCATAACCATATCTCTTTCTGATCGTTTTATTGCATTTATTGTTAATCTTCATTTCCATTTAAATTAATTGCTAAAGTTTCCTACTAGGACGGATGTGGCAAATTAGCCACGATTATAAACATTGGCGCAGGCATCAGATTGTTTTTGAGATTATATTGATTTATTTTTATTTGTCCATATCAAATAAACAATAAAGCAAACAACAAATGCTGCTCATGTTAACCTGTGTAAGTTAGCCACATGTAGCGTAGCTTCTGCTGGTATGACTGTGAACTGGTTAATGTGGTTTAAGGTAACGTCGCCTGAAAGTTAACTCTAGTTATAAATGTTAACATATTAATGATGCCTGGTGGAAATAATATTATCTGCACTTCCAGTTTGACCAGTAGAGCATCAAACTGGTTCCTGATATTTTTTAAATCACTACTTCAGTTTTCACCTCCTGAACTCCTGAAGTTCATGAAAACCAGAGCCAGTATTTCATTTTTACACATCAAAGTCAACTCAAAACTTTATACACAAAGCTTATGTTTAAAAACCTTCAGCATCAGCCTGAAGTGCTAAATTATAACATTTCAGAGAAACGAACAATACATGGTTCTGTGGTCTGAGATATGAGACAGGAATGCTGCTTGATGCTGTTATTACCTTAAGAACTATTTTACAGAATCATCTAAACACCTCATGTGTTTAAATGTCAAAATAATCACACGCCTAAACCCATAAAGACTGTTTAGAGAGTCAAAACCACTTTGCGTCCCCTCCAAGCTCTAATGCAGTTTGCTGGCAGAGCAGCGCTCACCACAATCAGAGCTAATTGAGCGTAGGAACGTGACACAGCAGCGCATTACGGAGATCCATCTGGTGACATCCGAGTCCCGCAGAACGCCCGCGACGGGCAGACTGCAGGCGCCTGGAGGCGGCCATGTTGGCCGATAAACTACAGCGTAAACTGGTTTAGCAGGCTAAAACACAAAACTACAGCAGGCTAAACACAAAACTACAGTAGGCTAAACACCAAACTACAGCAGGCTAAAACACCAAACTACAGCAGGCTAAACACCAAACTACATCTTGCATTGGAATTTTAATGTCATTTTCCAGTAACAGAGCCAGTATTCCCAGTAAAACCAGGCTCTGGGTTAAAGTTAATGTCCGGTAGAAACTACGGGTGTCCATGTTGGGACCAAACTGTTTATTAAAACCAGGATAAAACCAGGAGGATGGATGTTTTTCAACAAAACCCCCACTGTTGGTCTATAAATTCCTCCAGAACCGATCCAGAACCGGGCCGCAGAACGGGAGGTGAGCCAGAGGTTAATGGCGGCCACCCCGGTTTCTGGTCCACCACCACCATCCATCACGCTGCGTCCCGTTTTCCCATCGCTGAGTCGCCTTTCCCGCCCTGAGAGCCCCTGATTTACTGCGGGGTTTCCTCCGATTGCTCATCCAGGGAACACCTCACACGATCCGGTTCCCCTCCAGAAACCAGCCTCCACCGGGTTCTGATCCGGTAGAACTGGGTTTACTCGCTCTGATGGCCGGTTCTGATCCGGTATAACCGGGCCCTTGTTTCCAGGGTGACGTGATGTTTCGGAGCGGCTAATATTCGCGGGGACAAATAATTTTTTACAGTTTAATGAGCTGTAATGTCGCCGGTCTCCAGAGCAGAGGTGGAGGTTTTACCGACACGTTTATGATGAAATAAAACAAAACTCAGATTTCATTTGCGGCCCACTCCAATGTTTCTGACCATAAAACCCCGACGGGCCAGGCCCTTAAAACACGGCTCTGTTCTGGGGTTTGGGTTCTGATCAGAAACCAGAAGTTAAAAGTAATAAAACTAAGTTTGTGTTCATTTTAAAATACAATTGATTTTTAATTTTTTTCGGTCAGAAAAGTGGAAGAAATCTTTTTTCTTTTTTTTTTACATCTGAAATAAAGAAAATCACCTGGGGAAATAAAAAATGGTGATGTTTTCTTTTGGCACGCCAAGCGAACCAGAGACAGCACAAAGCTAACATACAACCAAAGCTAACATGCTAGCCTAGCGCCAGCAGCAGAAATGGCTCCTGGTCTTCAGCCAAAGACCAAAGAGAAATCCTCCAACCACTGAAATCTAACGCCTCCATGTTGTTTCAATTGGTGAAGAAGGAAGTTGCTCTCAGTGTCTTCAGAGGCTTTGGTTTCTTAGTCCAGCGCCCCCACAGGCCAGGAGGGGAACTGAAAATGGAACAAACGAACAAAAACAGCCTAAGGTCTGTTTAACCAGAACCATGTTTAACCCAGATCACGTCACCTCCCAGGACCTCTCTTGCCGGGTGGTTTAGTTGGTTCTGACCCGGTTTAGATTGAGGTGTGTGTAGTTGGAGACCTCTGGGTCTCAGCGTGGGATCAGAACCGGGCCAGATGCCAGTGGGGCGTTCAGATGGAAGGTGAATGTTTATTGTGTTTATCAGCTGCTTTGCCAAAATGCAGCAAATTAGTGAAAATGTGGAGCAGCTCCGCTGGATCAGACCCAAATGGTTCTGCTGCTGTTCTGGTACAAATAGAACCACAACCAGCTCCATTCATGGAGGATCCAAACCCGGAGCGGGTTCTGACCCAGACTGGTGCTCTGCTGTGTTCCTTGTGTGATTTTCTTGCTCCTGCTGGTTCTGGGTCATGATGGACGCATCAGAACCGCCAGAATATTGGACATATTTGGCTAAGTTAAAAACAGTTTGAGCGAACTGGGCCGGCGACTGCAGGAGGTTCTGATAAACATTTGGACCGGTCTGAAACTTTGGGAGGCCGAGCAGAACCTCAGACATTCAGAACCTCCATCAGCGGACATTAAACCCGGCCCAAAACAAACTGAGGAGTTCTGCTGCAGGTCCGACTCCGTCCCACCCAGGCTGCAGATCCAGAAGCTCAGTCCAAAAGGTTCTGGAGTCAGAACACCTGCTGACCCGAGCGAGGTCCGGTGGTAAACGGGTTCCCTCTGGTGGGACCTGAGCTCAGTGATGGAGGAAACATGGTGGCTCATTTTCCAAAATCGTATTTTGTCCATTTATGGAAAACGTCGTTGCTGTTTCCAACAGATACTCAGTTTCAAGGTGAATCGTGACGTTTCTCCACCGCCGGCCCGTTTGTTCCCTCCAGAGCCAGAACCGGCGGAGCAGCAGACTTACATAACTGACCTTTCTGCTTCCGTTTGTCCGCCTGATTTAACGTCACTCATCGTGGACAGGTGGACGGGTTGCCATGGAGACGGGTCCTCTGTTACACAACGCTGCGAACGTTTCTGCAAACTGCAGAAACATTTTTTGCTGGTTCTGTTCTGGACTTTAGATCACCATTTTTGCTGTTTGAACATTTATTCTCTCTGGTTCTGGAAGCATTCTGACGTTTTACATCCAAATGGTTGCTATGACGCGTAACCATGGCAACAGCATTGGTTTTCCAACCAGCAGCAGCTGATTAGCATCTTAAAAGCTTGAATATTAGCTGAACTTTGACCCCAAACAGCAGCAAAGGAGGCGGATTAGCAGACTGATGATGTCATCCAGGTCCTACCGCTGTGGATGTTGAGCTGTTAGCATGTTAGCATGGGGCCGTCATACCGCAGCAGCCTTCAGTCAGAGGCCTCTTCAAATGTAAGACTGACAGCTACTGGAGATCCGTTATGACGATGTTTGATTTCCTGCTGGGATCAATAAAGTTTTTTGGATGTTCTGGTGTTGTGGTTCTGTCCGGCTATGATAGTTCCACCGCCGTGCTGCAGTGTGGAGATCCGGTTCTTCCCGTCCGGCTCAGAACTTCTCTGGACTCCATCTCTGATGTTCTAACGGTTCAGAAGAACCAGGTCGTTTGGTAGAACTTGGACTCCAGTCCCGGTCCGTCACATCTGCATCACTAGCTTTTAATATTCCTAAAGGCGGTTCTGATGTCATCGGGTTTTCCTGCTTCTAATGAAGCAGCTGGAGAGAGTCGGTTCCGAGTGGACTGGGTTTAATGTTGGGAGTGGTTCTGGCCGGTTCTCCGGGCCGGGCAGAACAACAGCAGCAGTGTGGAGCTTATGTAAGAGCAGTGCTGTGTTGGTGGTCCGTTTGATCCACAGGCAGGAGGAGTCCGCTCCGAACCGGGTCCTGGAGCTGCGCAGGGGACTCGGGTTTCAGAGAGCGGTCCAGTCCGGTCCAATAATCGGGTCTGACTCAGCTGGACTTCCAGAACCTCTGCTGGTTCTGTTCAGCTGATGGAGAAACATCTCAGGACTTTTCTGATCCGACTCAGCGGTCCATAGTTCCACTCCAACCTGCAGCAGAACCGGGCCGGTTCTCTTCCCCGGATCCGGGTCAGCTGACCCGTGATGTCACAGCGGGCCGATGAAGGACAGCGACCTAAACGGAGAACGGCGCCCCGAGGAACTCCACAGCGCTTCGGCCATTTTGTCCCAAACCTCAAACCGCCACACAGACGTGATGTTTTCAGATCAGTTTTCATCCTGAACGTTTTCACCCTGCCACACCCCTAGGGGGCAGCGTAGCGCTAAGCTAAAACTGCCAATCAGATTGCTTCAAAACAAACATGGCTTCCGGTTTGGAATAAAACATTAGGACGTTCATCTGCCCGGATCAAAGGTGTTTTTTCATTTATGTAGAGAAATTAAAACATTTAATTTAGTTAAAAAATGACTTACAGAAATGTTTGATGCAACACAATGTGATATCTGGTACCATTCTATCGCCATGGTAACCAGGGCGTGGCTTATAAAGTTCATCTTAACGAAGCAGATCTGCTTTAATTGCTGGACTAAAACAGGAAGAAGTTTCAGATAAACAACCAGATCCTGTTTTTATTGCTGAGAAAAGATTCAATATTTATTTAGTTTCTCCAATTCAGCCAAAGATAATAATCAAAATGGACACCTTTCATTTAACAAGGAAAAACTATTAGAAATTTTGATGTATAAAAAAAATCTTATTTAATTCAAATAGTTTATGTTCAGTTTGTTGTGTAGGTACAAAAATTTTTTTGTTGATTTTAGATTTTTTTTTTTTAAATTGAGTTAATGACTTTTGGCCCACATGATGAAAGTTTGGACGCCTGGTGTACAGATATTATCTGTTAAGCTTTTAAACAGCGTATTAAATGTAAAGTTGGTAAAACACGTTGGATCGTGTTATATCACATTATTAGACGACCTAAATCTCCACTTTGGTCAGAGTTTATAAATCTTATTGTTTTTATAAATGTATTTTTCCAGTGGATTAAAGACAGAGCCGGCCCAAGGGATGTGTGAGGTAAGAGGCTGGTCAGGCCCTCCAGGCCAGCAGGGGGAGCACAAAGCCAGCGTGGTGAGATATACATGTATGTATCTATAGAGATAGATATACACACACGGGAAGATGATTTCTATATTATTTTTATAGAAGTTGCCAAAATAATGGAGAATTTCTTCCTGCTGTGGGGAAATAAGAGATCAAACTTATTTACTTTGGTTTTTATCAGCTGATTTTACCTTCAAATAGTTCAAATATTTCAATTTCAAAAGTAACTTTTTAGTTTGTTTCTCCTGTCAGGTTAAAATCTCTGGAATGATGTGAGCTAATTATAATTGATGCTAATGCTAGCAGCTACGCTACACATAGCGTAGCTTAGGAACGTGTAGCTCAGGGCCCCAAAAAGGTTCAGACCGGCCCTGCAGAGCAGCAGGGCTCCACAGACACATCGAGAAACCATGGCAACAGAGGTCAATCCGGGAGGGCAAGGTCAACCGTCCAGATGTTCTGGTTGGTTTAAACCTCCAGCAGAACCTTCCTGGTTCTGGGTCCTGAGGTTGACCCCCGCTGACCCCTGATCTCAGCTCCTCTGAGCTGCAGCGCCTCCTTCCTCCTGCTCCTCCTCCTCTTCCTCTCCTGCTGCAGCAGCGCCGCAGCTCTCAGATGGATCTGCAGCTCTGCGGCACGCTGAGCCTCACTGGACCTCCTGTTGACGACCCGGTGACCCTGGGGACGGACCTGTGAGTGGAACCTCTCTGATGGAGTTCTGACCGGGTTCTGATGGAGTTCTGTCGGAACCAGTCCCAGTTCTAGGTTTCTGCTTTCCTCTGAGATCCGCTTTCTTCTCCCCAGCAGAGTTTGGACCCGGTTCTGACTGTCCTCCTGCTGAGCTCTGGTTGTTCTGCTCCGTGTAGAGTTCTGACCCGGTTCTGATTAGTTTCTGTGAAGTTCTGCAGATTTCTGACTCTGGTTCTGCCGAGTCCAGTTTAAAGAGTTCTGACTCGGTTCTTGCACATTTCTGAATCAGTTCTGTTTATTTCTGCCTGAGTTAAAAAGTTTGTTAGAGTTCTGGCTCGGTTCGGTTGGCTCTGACCGGCCTGTGTTCTGTTCTTCCCTTCCAGAACCATGTTGTTCTCCAGCAGCCTCCTGCAGCGGTGGTTCTTCGCGGTCTTCCTGCTCTGCTCCCCGGTTCCGTTCGCGGGCCGGCCCGTCGACACCCTGAGCGGCAGAATGTAAGTCCAGTTCTCCTTCTGTTCGGTACCAGAGTGTAAATGTTCGGTTGGTCTCTGCGAGGTCAACTGGACCGCCAGCACGAACCAGTTCGGCTCGGAACCAAAGCAAACCGGGCCGGTCCGGCAGAACTTTTCCACATTATCTCTGGGTCGGTTCTGGATGTGTTCCGGGTCCAGCCGGGTCAGGTCCACTTCACGGAATCAGGACGGGAACAAGCAGAACCGCTGAGGTTCTGGATGTTTTATTTCAACAGAAACCAGAGTTCGGTTCTGGTTCTGATAGATAAAACATTTAAGTTGCTTTGCAGCAGTTCGGATTAGATGGTCCGAACCTTTCCGGTTCTGGTTTTTTGGGGTTAAACCGAACCTGACGGTTCTTATGGAGGGATTTGGATCAGAACCGCTCCATTAGATCAGAACCTGCAGGGATCGGTTTCTTCTCACAAGAGCCGGAACCGGAGAAAAGTTCTGATCAGTTTGTTCTCAGTGGGATGAAAGGTGTATCGGAACCGGAACCGCTCCCCCAGGAGGTTATTGCTGGTCAGCACTTTGGATCAGAACCGAACCTGCGGAGTCAGGTTCGGTTCCTCTTCGTCAGGTTCCTTCCGAACCTGACGAAGAGGAGCTGCTCTTCCTCAGCGGTTCGGCTGCATCCATCCCGCAGGTTCCGAAACTTTCAGACCCTCAGGTGGACCCAAGAGGACGGGAGATTCTGAGCAGACGGCGCCCTCCTGTGGTCACTTTTATATTCTGTTGGCTCGGGAAGCAGATTAAAGCGGTTCTGATGAGGTTCGGCTTCTGGAAAGATGGTTCTGGTGGACCAGCAGTTCAGACCCAACATTTTATTAACTCTGTTATTAATGTCACAGTTTAAAACTAAATATTCAGTTAGCAAACATGCTAATTGTTTACATTGAAGCTAAATGTTAGCAGGCTAAATATCAAACCTGCGAGCTTACCATTATTAAAAACAATGACAGTAATTAGTTTCTAAGCTAATTTCTTTGTTTCGAAACAGGAAAAATGTTTTTTGTTTTTCATTTGTTTGTAAGTGTCATAGATTCAATCAAACATATTTAGCTAGCATGTGGAGTTAAATATTTAGCATGCTAACATTTGGTTAGCAAGCTTGCTAAACATTTACCTGGAGTTAAATATTCAGCTTTCTAATATTATTAAATTAATGGTAGTAATTAGCATCCTAACTATTCATAACTAGTGACATTTATAAATAAATTAAAAACTGATGAAAATGTAACTGAACGATGGACCGACCGGCGCTACAGAGCCCGATTTATTTCTGTTTGTCATTAACTTTCCAAACGGCACACCAAAAATCTGTCCCTTACTCATAGATGAAAAATGTTATTATTATTATTATTACTACTTAGTGTGTGCTGCCCCCTGCCCATGGACCGAGACTCAGCTGTTTCTCTCTCTGCCACCAGGAGGCGCTCTGTGACCGACACTCAGCTCATGCACGACAAAAGCCGGATGCTGCAGGACTTCCGGCGGCGCATGTTCCTGCAGGGCATCCTGGACGCGGTCCACACGGCCGAGATCCTCCCGGTTCGCAGCGCCGGGGCCGGGGGCAGCAGCGGCGCTGGCGCCGGGCCGCCTGGACCGGGCCTGGGGGTCAACCCGAGCACCACGGGCAGCACCCTGCAGTCCAAGCCCCCCGGAGGAACCAAGAACCTCCCCGTCATGTTCCAGGCAGAGGAGGAGGAGGAGGGCACCCACCTCCCGCAGGAGACCAACAAGTCCTACAAGGAGAAAGTTCCCGGCAAGAGGAAGCGGAAGGGGAAGTCCGGCCGCCGGAAGGAGGCGGAGAAGAGGAAGAGGACGGTTCGCGCCGTCCGGCGAAGGCCAGGGGAAGAGGCGGGCAGCGGGCTCCACCTGGAGTGGAGGCCTCTGCTGGGCCTACAGGGGGCGCTGCAGTGAGACGCCGTCAGCCTCTGACGGAGGTGAGTGGGTTTGGGTCGCCGGGGTAACGGC
The DNA here is from genome assembly GCF_001443285.1 of Poecilia latipinna. NCBI lineage: Eukaryota > Metazoa > Chordata > Actinopteri > Cyprinodontiformes > Poeciliidae > Poecilia > Poecilia latipinna. The sequence continues at coordinate 47,294 of NW_015113244.1, read as the reverse complement.
CGGTCATAGAGGCGTAGCAGAATGTTCTGCTCCGTGGTTCGGCTCCTCAAGCAGTCCAGAATTGGTCCGGTGCTAAAGGAACCCGTTCACCGGTCCCGATCAGTGAGGCAGAGAACCGATAGGGTGCTGCTACTGCGGGCGCCAAAATAACTGTTTCTTTTGAACAATTACAAGATAAAAACATAAAATTCCAGTAAAATATCCTGTAGAATAAAACTGGAAAACCAACTGACTCCACCTGGAGTTCAGGACAAACGTTTTCATAGCGTTAGAAACCAGCCGCCGTGTAAATGTTGGTCAGTAACTGAGAGGTTCTGGTACCGGATCTGTTTGGGTTCTGGCTGCCGGGCCGCTTTAACTGCTGGGTTCTGGTTCTGACCTGCAGAACCTCACTGGCACAAACGGTTCTGGTCCGGTCTGGAGCTGATCAAGTTTCCATGGAGACCAGAGACCGGATTTAGCCTCCAGAACCAGACGGTACCGACAGTGAGGCTTTGGACCGCATGGTTCTGGTTCTGCTGTGGTTGGAGCATCTGCACCGCTGTCCTGGTCCGATCCCATTGGCTGGTTCTGAAGCCCAGATTAAAATGAGAGAAATGTTTTCACCAGGAAACATTGGGGAGATTGCAGCAGCAGTGATTGATTGATTGATTGATTGATTTTTATTGTATTGTTTGTTCTTTGCTGTCAGAAAAGTTGAAAATTCCTTCATAAATCCACAATCTGATCGTTTTCTCTGAACTGATTTCATTAATAATCTGGATTAAATTAATAAAAACAGCTGACTCTTATCTAAAAATATTCCTCTAGATTTTCAGGATTTCCAGCAGAAACGTGACAGCTGGAACAAATGAACTGTTCGACCTCTGATGTTGGATAATCTGTGGTAATCTGGGTGCTCCAGGTTCTCCTCTGAAGGTTTTCTGTCTCTCTGTGTCTTGCAGACAGAAATCTTGGCCTCGCCTCCTGGACTCCTAAATGTTCACGACTCGTTCTCCTGTCACGGAGCGTTTGGACCGCAGAAAGAAAATATTTATTGTGTGTAAATATCTGAGATTAAGAAGCAGAATATGTTTAAATGAAACCTTATCGGCGCTGTGTGCGGCCACAGATTTTAATCTTTGTGAATCCTTTTTTATTCCAGTAATGTCTGATTATTTCCAGTAATTTATTTTGGTGTATTTATTTTGAAACGTATCGAGGTGCTGCTGACCTTCTATATTTTTGTACCATAATGCACTTTAGATATCTGACTATAATCTATAAACTTGTTTTTGTTGACTGAAGTAAAGAAAACTCGACTTTTTTTTTTGTCATTTTCTTTCATTTGTTTAAACGTTTTGTTGAAGCTGTTTCCTCCTCGTGATGCCTTCACTGACCGTCGGTTTTCTCCACGCTCTGCTTCGCCAGGCCAAAGTTCACGTGTTCATGTTGGTGAAGCCTGTTGTTCTGAGCTGATTAAACATGTCGTCATATCTGAGTCCGACTGGTCCGTCAGAACCTCAAGTTCAGTTCTGGAAAATGAGTCCCATTAGATCTAAGGTTTTAGGTTCCAACACTTAGATTGTTTATTTTTTCTTTTACCAGTTAAAGTCTGAAACTCCAACATTTTCAAACATCACCTTTAATCAAATATAGAAACTACAGTTTAAAACAAAACATCTCATGGTTCAATTTCCTGTTTCAAATAAAACTCTTAGTTCAAAAAATGCATTTCAATCAATTATAAATATAATTAGCTGATATTCCCTAGTAAGTCTTGTAATCTGTATGAACTAATTATTCATTTATTTCTTATGAAATCTGTTAAATCTGGTTTTAATCTAAATATTTTACAACAGCAGTGCCTCTATGTCTCCACTATGGGGCGCCGTTTGTAAGGTTACAGGTTACACAGTCAAAGCTTAGCAGCAGTAATTTTAGCCAGAATATAAAAGTTATATTCTTACCATATTAATTAAACTATAAATAAATGTCAGCTTCTAACTATATATATATATATATATATATATATATATATATATATATATATATATATATATATATATATATATATATATAGCTCCTCAAAAAAATAAAGGGAACACTCAAATAACACATCCTAGATCTGAATGAATGAAATATTCTCATTGAATACTTTGTTCTGTACAAAGTTGAATGTGCTGACAACAAAATCACACAAAAATCATCAATGGAAATCAAATTTATTAACCAATGGAGGCCTGGATTTGGAGCCACACACAAAATTAAAGTGAAATGTTCCCTTTATTTTTTTGAGCAGTATAGTAGGCCGCATTTCAGGCTT
>NW_015113244.1:23733-42292 GCF_001443285.1 Poecilia latipinna | reverse complement strand
AAATGTCAGCTTCTAACTATATATATATATATATATATATATATATATATATATATATATATATATATATATATATATATATATATATATATATACTGATCAAAAAAATAAAGGGAACACTCAAATAACACATCCCAGATCGGAATGAATGAAATATTCTCATTGAATGCTTTGTTCTGTACAAAGTTGAATGTGCTGACAACAAAATCACACAAAAATCATCAATGGAAATCTAATTTATTAACCAATTAACTTCTCACCCGCGGAGGGTGAGAAGTTAATTTTATTGAAAGGATGCTCTATAAATATAAACAGTATTCAATTTAAGCTAAAACTTATCTTATAAAATTAGAAGACGGTGAGTATTTGACTAAACTGTTTAACCTATAAATACTTTCGGACTGTGTAGTTTAAAGGGAGATTCTGCTGCTTTTCTTATGTGCTGTCTGAACAGAGAGAGGTTCTGGTTCTGCATGAGACGGGTTGAGCTTAAAGACTAATCTAGAGTTTGGCCACATGGGGGCGGTGTCGCGCTGTCTGGCGATGAAACAGCAGAAGAAGAAGGGCGGTTCCGTTCCTCGTGGGAGAAGAGGAGCAGCATGGCGCCTCCAGGAGGGAAAATAAACAGACCCAAGACGGTAAGAAGCCGGAGCAAACGGTTCTGACGGGTTCTGGTTCAGGATCTGGGTCAGCCGAACTGAAAGCTGCCAGTCAGAGGTCCAGAAGGTTCCGGTTCCGATCCACTTGCTGAACCAACGGAAGCTGACAGAACATTAAAGCCACCGGCCAGATGTTTCTGGAAAGTCCGTCAGAATCCTTCAAGATCCATTTGGTCAGAACCGGATGTGAGGTTTATTTATCAGCTAAAGGTTCAGTTATTGATTAAAGGAATATCTGCCCTCCTGTAAACCCCCTGTCCACTTGGTTGTGATGACGTCACAAGGGGCAGATGATCTGTTCCGTCAGTTTTCTTCATTTTCTTCACACGTTTACGGTTATTTTTAAAAAGGTTAACTCTTTTCCTCCAATATGAAAATATGGAACAGATTTTAGATCAGTTACTATGACAACATAATCCTGGTCAGTACTCCTGTTCTGACACAGATGTTCTACAACAGCGCCTCCTCCTGGATGGTCATCTCTGCTCTATACTCCCCCTGAAGCCTCCTAACCTTTGACCTGTCCTGGTTTCCTTCAGGAGCTCGGGAAGAAGCTCTTCAAGCGGCGCCGGGTTCTGGGCCGGCAGAAGAAGAAGCAGAACCAGATCATCGGAGCCGTAGTAGACCAAGACCTCATCACCGTCCATCACCTGAAGAAGAGACGGTCAGTGCTGCAGATGGACAGAACTCACCTGTCCATCTCTCACCTGTCCATCTCTCACCTGTTCATCTCTCACCTGTCCTTCGTGTCCTGCGTGTCCCTCAGGTCCAGCCCCAGAGCCAACATCACGCTCTCTGGGAAGAAGAGGCGGAAGCTCCTGAAGCAGCTGCAGCACCTGCAGACGGAGAAGTCGTCCATGGAAGGTAGAACCTGTGACTCACCTGAAGGTCCAAACGACGCGCCGCCTCATTGATCCACTACAGAACTATTTAATATTGTTTATTTTTCTGTCAGGCAAATGCTTGAGACACACGCAGACGTCTTCCTTACGAACTGTGAACTGAGCCAGTTGAGGCTACCGCTAACTAGTTGCTAATGCTAGCTAGTTAGCTAATAAAGGTGCAGAAAAATAGTTTATATAGACAATAGCATTTACTAGTCCTAGGAGTTCTGAATTAATTCAAAAGCCTCAAAAATATGTTAGATTTTTTTAGTAAAATTATGTTTTTGAATAATACTTAGATTTTTTTTTATCATTTAATAAAAACAGATGGCTAAGCTAACCTAATAGTGATAGTTTGTTACATAATTTTATGCACAGACCTATTTTGGTTTAAATAAGAACTGATGGAATTTGGAACCTTGTAGATTTTTCTTTATAAATGTTTTATTAATTTTTCTCTCGTCAGTCACAAAAAATTTTTAACTTTTGAACAGAAAAATTTGTTTCTGAATTCAAAGTAATTTCTGAATGAATTTCTAGGTGCTGGAGATTAGCATCGCTACCAGCTAGCTTACTTGCGTTCTTGTGGTTTTAGTGCATATTCACCTCCAGTTAGCTGGACAATGAAGCTAGCTACTAGCTACGTCACATTGAGGTGCCATCATTTCCTCAATAGCTTTCAGTGCGTTTAAATATCATATACGTATAAATGTGAGATTTTCTTTTGTACATTTCTATGGTGATAAAAGTCTTAAATTTAATTCTTAACTATTTTAAAAAGATCTTAGATTTGAGTTGATGAAACCTGCTTCTGGTTCTGACCCGACTGGCTGCCAGCAGGAGAACTCAAGTCTGACTGTCCATCTAACTTCAGTCTGAAATATTTCGTCCTCAGTGGAACCAGAACCACAGAAGAAGATCTCCTCTTCATCATCATCAGCTGCTCCAAAGAAGAGGAAGAAGACGGGGCTTGGTTGCCATGGAGACGTGGAGATGGAGGATGTGGAGTGAGCCGAGGTCCGATTCGTCAGGAAGGTTCTGCATGAACTCAGAACCACCTGGTGTGGATCAGAACCAACGATCAGAACCTTCTCTGAGCTTCATTCTGGTCCGGTTTATTGGAACCGAAGCTGCAGATTCATTTCTGTTTCTGAGGGCAGAACCTGTTCAGAACCCGGTCAGGACCCAATGGACATTTTTACTGATTCTCTGTTGTAATAAAAAGGTCCAGATGTTCCATCTCTGGTCTCAGTTTGTGATTGGACAGGAGAACCGGCCGTAAATCTGGTCATTTGGACCTGAAACCCCTGCAGGGGTTAAAGGTCAAAAGTCTGAGCTGTTTGGGTTTCAGGTTCTGGCGGAACAGAGTCAGAATCCGGTCTTCATTTATACCGAAGACCGGTATAAATGAATCAGATGTCTCAGTCCATCATGTCTGAAGACGAAAAAAAGTCATAAATGTTTTTCCGTACGATGTCTGACCATCATGAAGAGATAAACATTTTCATAAATAAGAAGTGAATAAAGTTTGATTTACTATTTTTGGGTTATTTAGCCTAAGAGAAAAAATGTGGATTCGTATTTTCACCATGTTGTTTATTTCTAAATGTTTTAATTTTAAACAGTTTATTTATTTAGCAGTTAGCCACCAATTCTGTTTGGCAAGTGAATAGAAATCCACTTGCTGATAACAGGAAGTGGACTATGAAAATAAAAGCTGGGTTTTCCAAACTTCTTTAAAAACTCATGTTTCATTTCTTTTCCTCTTGAACATTTCAGCTTAAAACAGTGTGACCGTTTAAAGACAGTGACTTCATTAGCATCGAAGGATTCTGAATCAACTCCAGCTTTTATTTTGGTAATCCACTTCTGCTCATCAGCATGTTCCATTAATATTTATTTTGGAGCTAAGGCTTGTTAACTAAATATTTAGACTGTAAATATTTAGTTGGTAAGTTAGGGGCTTTAACAGTGACAACCAGCAGTGATGTTCAGCTAGCTTCCAGCTAACAAAACTTTCCTGGATTAAATCGCTGTTATTGTTGACATGAATGGGGACAGTATTTAATGTTCATAATATTAAACACTAGAACATTTACAGCCTTGGATAGTTTGTAATTCTTGTCCCCAGATGCTCTGCAGGGGCCCAGATCAGATTCTGCTTCAGGCCCCATAGGATCTGGGACCGGCCCTGTACGCAATGTTTCCGCGGTTTAGAGGGTGTTTAATGCTCTAACGGCCTTCCATACAGCAGATACTGGTTTCTACATGGAGACCATCTTCTCTTTCAGATGTTTCCTCCATCAGATCTTTAATTATTGATCAGCTCGTCTGATTAATAAACTGGTTTAAGTTCCGTCCTCTGCAGCTGAGGACCATAAAGCGTCTTTATAGTAATAATTTATGTGAGTGTTTGTTATTTTCGGGCTGCTTTCGGGGCTTGTTTTGCTCAGACTAGGGGTGCAGGCTTTTCCCTCCCCCTTCCAGAGGACAAAGACTAAAATGGGTCAGACTGAGGAGAGCAGCAGCGGATCCTGCGCACCAGCATCCGGAGGCAGAGAGCAGCTCCTGGCCGCCTTCCAGGCTCTCTGAGCGGGCACCTGCTGCTGCTTTCCTCCGCTGGTTCCTCCCGCTGAGCCCTTTATCCCCGCTCAGCTCACCGGCGTTTTCCTCATTCCTGCTCCGCTTTTCTTTGGTTCCCGACATGTCGTCCTGGGATGGCTGACGCCGCTAACTGGGAATGAACTGGTGCTGGTTCTGGTGAACTGGACCCGCTGGATTCCTCCAGCCTGCAGTGAAACACCGACTCATCCGCCCCCACACTGACCGCCGGAGGACGATGGAGGCCGGGCTGAGCTGAACGGAGTCCCCGCTGACCGCTCAGGTACACCGCCGCTTTGTGTTGCTTATCGGCAGCAGTGTAACCAGTATAACCAGTATAACCAGTACGTACCAGTTAACGCGCCGTGATCGGTTTTTTTTTTTTTTTTAAAAAGGTTGTTGTATATTTCCACAATCCGGAAACATCCAGTTTTTCTGAGCATAAACAGCAGAAATCCAGAACCCATTCACTCACACTGAACTGGTTTCACACCGGTTACCAGTAAAACCAGTTCAGCCACCGTGTGACCCATAAGGTCTGAGTCTGGAACTACTAGAGATCCTGGGTTTTTATTTCCAAAGTCCAGATTGACTCGGTTCAGTTCATAGCCACTATGGGACCCATATGAGCTAAAGAATGGGCCCCACCATACCCACAGCCTCCTTATTGGGCCCATTACTATGTAAGTTTGAAAAGCCATCAGTAAAGGGGTCAAGCCTCGTAAAAACACACAGAACCAGTTTGGGACCCATATTTAAGTTCTATGTGGGTACCATACGGTGGCCTAGAAATCAATCGGACCACTTAGGAAACAATAACGCTGGTTTGGGTCCAATCAGGTTTTTTTCTGTTTCATGTTTCCAGCTGTTATATTTATATTTTCTTAGAACCAAGCTGATTCCTCCTGAAATGGGCCCCATGTGAGACCGGCCGGCTTCCATATTGACCCCATAGAGCATTTGATGAAACCCACCAAGGGGCAGTAAGCGGGCCTCCTCTGGAAAAGACTAACCTAACATATTTGGGTCCCATCTTAACTTTGTGTGGTACAATATAAAAATGGGCCCCATGAGGGAATTCCATGTGGACCATAAAGGGGCCTGCAGGTCAACACACATCTGAGCTGAGTATTACTACGGGTATTGTTAATATGTTAATTATTCATTTATAAATGTTGCCGTTTCAAACCGAATATTTAATTAACTAGCTTAGTTTAATATCAAGTTATCGAGCTAAATATTTAGTTTGGCGCCAAATAGCTAAAATGCTAATTCACTTATTGATCCGTTGGTTAACGTCTGTATTACCTTAAAACGGCTCATCCTTTGTTTTAAGCGTTAATGTTCATTAAGCGATTTAAATCCAGACGTTTTGGAAGACCCAGCTTTTATTTTGGTAGTCTATTTCTGGTTGTCGGCAAGTGATTTTTTTATTATTATAATTTATTTATTTATTTTTTTAGCAGATTAGCTAAAGATTTAACTCCAAGCTAAATATAACTAAATATTGAGCTTCAAACTAAATAGTTAACCAGTTGGTTAACTATTTTATGTAGTTTCAAACTCTAACATAACATTTATAAATTAATAGTAAAATCGTGAAAGTGTGATTATGACGGGCTAAAGGCTAACCCAAACGTGGAGCCAACATGCCTAGGTGGGCCCCATGTGGGGGAAAGGAGGGCAGGCCATATGGGCCCCACATGGGTTTGCCCATGTAGGGCCACAGCCCACATGGGCCCTACATGGACAAATACATTGGTGCCATCGTGGAACCCGCGGACAAACCCATATGGGACCCATATGGCCTGCCCTCCTTTTCCCCACATGGGGCCCACCTAGGCATGCTGGCAGGGAGGCCTCACGGAACTGGATCAGAACCAGAACACCGGGTATCGGTTCTGTTCGCAGTGTTCAAACATCATTCTGAGGAAAATTTACAGAGTTTCAGAAGCGACCAGAACCAGAACCTCTACTGCTGATGGTTCTGGGTATCAGTTAGTTTGTGTAGAGCCTTTGAGAATACAGAACCAGAACCGTCTGATGAAGTCAGAGCTGATAAAGCCCAGAGTGTGATCGGATCAGAACCGGTTAATCTTAGAAACCAACAGGTTCTGGATGGGCTGGTTCTGCTGATGTCAACTGGACTATGGAGGTCCAGATGTTATCAGCTGCTGAGAAGTTCTGAAAGAGGAACTGTGTTGCTAACGGGTCAAAGTTCTGCTGACCGGACTTTGGACCCACACAACTCCTGAGGTTCTAAAGAGGCGGTGAGTTCTGGTTCTGGTTCTGCTGGGTTTTTCTGTCTGTTTCTGTCCAGTCCTGTTAGGTTCTGTTTTGGTCTCTGTGTTCTGGCTGATCCAGAACACGACTCGTCTTTTTGCAGCAGAATTCTGCCTTGGCCCGGTTCTGATCCGTTCTTCCTGTCAGGTGTGTTTCTGTGGTTCTCAGCCTCGTTTGTTTCCTGACCTCGATGAAGGAATCTAAAAATGGATCCTCCTCCTTCAGGAGCAGATCCATTTTTAGATTTCTATTTTCCTCCTTTGTCCGGGTCCAATTTAGCTCTTTGTGGCGCCGAGCAGAGGAGGGGACAGATCTGGGACGCCGAGGAAGGAGCTGCAGCTGCTGGGGGATGTTTTCTGTCGGTTCCAGAACCTCCAGAGGAACTCACTGCGTTCTGTTCTTCCTCTCCAGAACCTCCACTGGATCCGTTTTGAGACCTTTGTGATCCCAGCCGACACGCCACAGCCATGACTCCCCCGTCCGACCTCCGACCTTTGCCGGGGCTGCTCTTTGTGATGCTGCTGATGTCACTTCCTGCTGCAGCTCTGGAACCAGAGACGTGTTTCTCCCGGCAGCATCAGGGCGCCGCCATCAACGTCAGGGTGGCGCTGAGCCGGGACGCGGCGGCCATGATGGCCCGGATAGTCCGGTCAGAGCGAGACTGCGTCCTGGCCTGCTGCTCTGAAGAGGTCCGAACAGGTGAGACCCGATCAGAACCGCTGGTTATTAGCTCTGCTTCGTCAGTGTTTTCATGCTGGAAGTGGACCAAAGCCGAGCCATTCGGTCCAGTCCGCTGATCCGGACTGGTTCTGGTCAGAAATCTGTCCCATTTAAAGGGGCGGTAATCTCTGTTTTCAGCCATTTTATGGTTTAATCAGTAACTGGTTACCTTCAGCTGTTAGAAAATTCTGTATATACATGAAATATGAGTTCAAAGAAATTTTATTTCCTGATTTAACCTCTTGAAATTGGGCCTCTGTGTCTTTAAGAAGCTCCTGCTCTTAATGAAGCTCCGCCTCCAGGAAGACATTCCAAAATGGCTCCTCTATTAACCCTTTATCATTTTTACCTGTGTTGCTCTGAGCAGCAACTCCTATAATGAGCTCAGCAGATGTTTGCTAATTGCTGCTGGCTAGTCTGAAGGAGCAGAGTGGGGGAGGAGCTAAGCCTTGAAGGCAGGGCTAGGTCCAATCAAACGTTTCGGGCAGCTGAATGGTTCCCATGGAGACTAAAGGATTTGCATTAAAGAATCAAAGCAACACTGCATGTTTGTTTCTGATGAAGGAAAAACATTGAAAACATGAAAAGTTGATTTTACATGACACTGTCCCTTTAAGGCACCTGTTCAGAGCAGAGATGGTGACTAGAGCTTCTGACTTGGACTGTAAGGTTTTATCAGAACCAGGGCTGCTGCTAAAGATTGTTTTAGTAATCAATTATTCTGATAATTAAAAGGATTTTTAAAAATTGTCAATCTGCAGATTTTTCATTTAACCATTTGACCATAAACTGAATCTAAACAGAATTTAACTCGGATCGTTCTCACTGCGAAGCTAGCTGCATGAAAAGTTCAACAACCAGAACCAGAAAGTGTTCTGGTACCATGGCCCGGCTGAGCCTGGTGGACCAGCAGCGTATCAGGTTGACTGTGTTTACTATAAGCTAAAGCAGGAGTCCTCAAACGTTTTCCTGTGAGGGCCCCATAACTTTTCCCTTCTCTGCTGGGGGTCGAGTCAGTTTGTAACAGAAAAAGTGACGATTGCAGGAGCCTAAATGTAAAAATGTATTGTTTTCCAGAAAGCACAATCAAATAACCCTCTCTGGGTTCTTCACAGAAACAATCCAGGAAGGATTATAGTCCGTATTTTCCGAACTATAAGCCACAACCCAAAGTTTGTTGTAAAGACCAGTAAACACACATATAAGCCGCAGATTTCTCTGCTGCTCCAGGTTTTCCACAGCGATGCAGCAACAGCAGAGGACAGCCAACATCTGAGTCATAACAGGTCGATTGAATATCACATTTATTATGGTTGAAAAATAAAAGTTGCCAAGTTTAGATTTAACTGAACTGATTACGGTAGTTTCTGAACAGAAACTGTAACAGTAAAGTGCTGATCCTTCATGTTGCTACTAGCATGAGCTAAATGAAAATGGGCACCTTCTTCTTCTTCTTCAGATTTCAACAGCAGCTTGCATCCATTATTGTTGCACTACTGCCATATACTGGATCCTAATATCTATACCTCAAATTCTCATAATGATCCCAGTATTATTTAAAAAAAAAAAAATTTCCCCTCAATGCTGTTTAACTGATCAACAACATTCTCAAATTTCAACTCCCTATTAAAACCTAATTCCGTTTTAATGAGCACTTTCTTCTTTTATTTCCAATTTTGACTTCCAATGATTCACTTCCTGCTAAAGAGCCCCCTGGTGGTTGAAGAAAAATCCACATATAAGCGGCTTATAGTCCGGAAAATACGGTATATGAAAAAAATCTAAATGCTCTCTGGTATTGTTCAGGGGGCCGGACCAAATGTGGAGGTGGGCCGGATCTGGCCCGCGGGCCATAGTTTGGGGACCACTGAGCTAGCTAGCTAGCTCCAGTAAGTGTTCAATGTGTAACACTTACTGCCATCTAGTGGTCAGTAAACTGAAGTGCCACCTGTGCTCTGTGTTCTGAAGGCGCTCGGTGCAACATGGCCGTGTTCAAAGCCAACAAACAAGCCGGCGAACACAACTGCCTGCTGTTCCACTGTCCCACCGAGTTGGACTGTCCTCTGATGAAAGCCGCCGAGGGCAGCAACACCTACGACATCTACAAAGGTCTGCTGCTTTTCTGTTTCACCCGTATGGAAGCCCATCTGTGCCATGAAAGAAAACATAAAAGCCCAACAGAAAGTCAGATTCACCAACTTTAAAGCCTTCATTATGAGAATAAAAATAATAATTTTCAGAATAATTCTCATAATTTTGACTTTCAGAGTCATAATTTTGAGAAAGTCATGCTGATTTTCTGAGGCTTGCTCCTGAAACTATGACTTTAAATTTCAAAATTTACTTTAAAGTGTGAAATTATGACTTTATATGTAAAAATTTGGTTGTATTTTTAATTATAAACTCAAAATGATGACTTTTAAATTCAAATTTTTGAATTTAATTCTCAGAATTGTACTTCTTTTTTTATTATTATAACTGTCCCAAAATTTTAACTTTAAAACTCAGAATTATGACTTTAACATTCAAAATTATAACTTATTTTCAAGATTGTTGTTGGTCTTTTTTTTTTTCAAAATTGAAGACTTTTTACCTCAAAATTGTGATTTTAAAACTCAAAATTGACTTCACTTTTTAAATTATGACTCTTTATGTCAGAATTATGGCTTGCTTTTGGACTTTTTTTCTTCTTTCATGGCAGTTATGGACTTCCATAGACAGGTCAGCAAAGATAATTCTACATCTCTGCTACCCTCTTGTGGCCAAAATGTCATAACACTTAAACTTTCCTCTGTCCTGCTCAGGTTTAAGTCATCCACCCACACTGAGACCTGTTCCCATGACAACCACTCTCCAGACTACCAGCACCTCCACCTCTACCACATCAGCACCAACTACACCAACCACCACCCAGCCCACCAGCACAACCAGCACACCAACCACCGTCCAGGCACTGCACTCCACCCCACAACCTTCCCCACCTATCATCATCATTGCCACAGAGCCTGCAGGTAGTCCACCCACCAACACCACTACAACCACCACCACCACCATAGGACCCTCTTCCACCTTCACCACTAGAAAACCCAACAAAACCAGCAAGAAGCAAAACAAAACCACCAAGAAAGCAAAATCTCATCCAGCCCTCACCACCACTACCACCACTACCCAAACAGCTCCCAGCTCCATGACATCACTTCCTGCTGAAACAGGAAGGAAGGAGGTGGAAGATAAACATACCAGTGTTCCAGAAACTACAACTTCAGCTACAACCACCACTGTGGCTCCGGCCACCAGTACAACCACTACAACTCCAACGACTACAGTCACCTTCCCCATCACCACCACCACCCTTCCTCCCACCACCATCTCCACCACCGAGCCAACCACCACAGTGACAGCTCAACCGCCAAGTCTGATCTTCATTCCCAAAGACCCGGTCCAGTCAGAGCCCGACCTCCAACCAGGCCACCCCACCCTGAACTCCAGCTCCAGCCGGGGGAAAGCGGTGGCAGCCCAGGGGGCGCTGAAGGGCAGCGTGGTGGCCTTCATGGTGCTGGCGCTGGCCGTGCTGACGCTGGCGCTGGCGGTGGGCGGCCGGAAGGCCATGGAGTCCTTCGACCGGCGCCATTACACCAGACTGGAGCTCAACGACCTGCACTATGAGATTTAACAAGAGAATCCAACATTTCTGCTTTATTTAAGGTTATTTAAGTATTAACTACACAACTCTGAACGTCTGCTCACGCTTTGTTTACGAAGTCAGAGAATCCTGCTCTCTGATTGGTCAGACTCGGCTGTTGAAGCTCATGACTCTCCATTGGCCACAGAGATAGTCCCCCGCCCCTTGGCATGGACGGAGAAACTCTGTTCTGTCATTTTTAAGGATTTTACAGATGAAATTTACAGATAAGTTAAATCAAATCTGGTTTAATTTGGTTTTTAAACTGGATCATTGATCTGATCTCCGATCAGTTCATTGATCTGGGCTGTGCAGTTCTAATAACCACCACTAGATGTCATCCTTTCTTCTGTTAATTCAGTTACTATCACTTAGGATTATTAGTGTTAACCTGGAAATATTTACATTTCTGAATAATGTACCTTAAATTATTAATATGTTTAAAAATTTATATTAAAATATTTGTTCATTTCTGGTAAGGAACCAAAACTGTGAAAAGTTTTCCAAACATCAAGGCGGTGAAGATCTCTCTACCTTCATTTCAGTCATTTAAAGAAATCTTAAGCTAACCAAGATTAATTAATTTATTGCTGATAAATATACTGCTAAAACCAGTTCCGCCTCCAGAGGGAATGCTCTGGTGTGAACGGTCAGCTTTATGAAGCTGCCACATGCACAGTGGCCACCAGAGGGCATCATCGTGACAAAAAATGGTGAGACGTTAAAAGACCATAAAACCTCCCGTCTCCTGTCAAAATGGGACTGATGTAACAACTCTAAGCTATTTAATATTTTTGATCAACTCCAGATATGAACCTTGACTTCCTTCATGTGTGTTTGAAACTCTTATTTTGAAGTAAGAAGGGAAATAGTTCCTTAGTTGGCCTGTTGATTGATGGACACGACTCGGTGAAGAAACCTCCAACACTAAACCACCTGGAGGATTAGCAATCATTTTTAAAAGAATACTGATTAACAAGTTATCTGCTAACAGATTTAAATTAACTGCTACCAAAGTTACAGTCGCCTGCTAACAGCGTTGCAGTTAGCTTCCATTAGTGATAATGTTAGCTGCTAACACCTCAACGAAGTCCTGAAACTGTAACTAGAATCTTGAATTTTCCAGTTAATTTGTTGTTTTTTATTCTTACTTTAATAAAACTGTTGTGAGTTTGGTGATTGTAATGCAGCAAGTTGGTAATCTGGGATCACTAGTTATGCACTTTGACCATCCAAGCTAGTCACAAAACAAACGGGGCGTTCAGTGATGTTCGGTCTGTTAAAAGACCATAAACCGGGTCAGGGAGGTTTCCTCTGGATCTGCTGACCTTCCCTCTCTGTCCTGAATGTCCGACGCTCCAGCACTCTGCATGCTTATGCCCTCTGGTGGCCATTCTAGCCATAGCATGAAAAACCATGAGACGGGAGGAGATGATTAACTGCATATTGGAGCTGGAAATCATCTAAAACTGGTAGGAGATCAGTGAACCCAGCTGGGAACTGAACCCACAACCCAGATGTTGCTGTGAGGCAGCAGAGCAGCTGGAAGCTCCAGGTTCTTCCAAACCCTCCTCCTGATTCCTCTGGGTTCCTCCAGGTTCCTCCAGGTTCCCTAAAGACCCGACAGCAATACCGCCCTCCCCCCAGCGCCTCTCAGGAAGCCTCTGAAGCGGAGACTCCAGATGCAGATCAGAACTCGCTGTGCACGCTCCTGCATGTCCTCTGGGCCTGTGGTGACCTTTGAACCCGCAGGTTCACTGTAGATGTCACATTCACTGTGTGTTTTTGTATTTCCACCAGAATTCCCGCCGTGGATCCAATCCTTTATAAACTGATGCACTACTGTGTTGTGTGTTTTTGATAATCAGCTGCTGTACATATTCCTGGTTGGTTTTCATAGCTCAGAGGAAAATGGCCGCCACTATTTTCTTATAATAAACACATTTTACTGGGTGTGTGTTTTAGACAGGCTGCTGCTGCGGCACCTCTCCAGCAGGGGGCGGCAGCGGGCTGGTCACGTTTCCGTTTTACTCTAATTACTGACATGGATGGTGATGTTTGGTGCCGTTTTGTCAAGTGATGCTTTCACATAACTTTAAATTTAATGTTTTGTTGTAAAGATTAAAAAAAATGTGATTTTTGAATTTTTATCTCGTGTTTTCTCTACGAACTAAATCATCGGAGGGTCCAAATGTTCGACGACGTTCAGGATCATTAGGTAGAAGAAAAAGAAAAGAGTATATTTCTATGGAGCTAAAAATGGACCATAAGGTTCAAAAGAAAATTTTTAGATTAATCTCAGAAATTTTCTCGAAAATAATTTAAAATGTTTTTTTTTTTTCCAGAATTATTATTATTTTAGCTTAATCTCTGAGATTTTTTTTTAATTTTTTTATGTGAAATGTACTTTTGTTTCTATTTACAATGGCCCTAATGTAATTGGAAATACACAGAAAGGTAAGATAACAATAAAGCGGAGCTAAATAACTGAGACGGACGGGTTCTGGATGGGTTCTGGAGGTGAGAGTCCAGTTCCAACATGGCCGCTCAGTGAAGTCAGAGCAGAAAAACATCTGGATTGGTTTGTAAATCCTTGACAGACGGAGAGCTGGAGCTTCGCTACATCTGGAGGAAAAGGGAGGAAATTGAAGCGGAGGCGCGGCCCTGCAGTGAAGCATGGAGGTGGCAGCATCATGCTGTGGGTCGATTTACAGAACAGACAAAAACATCTCTGAACCAACACCTGGAGACCTGTCTCTCCCTCCTTCAGGTTCGTGGTTAGGCCCCCCGCTCTTCCCCCTCCCCCACCTGTTGTGGCCCCCAGCTCTCGGCTCCAGGTGTTTTCAAAAGCGCCTCGGCCCCCAGCGGCTTCTCCTGCTCTTTTTCAGAGCCAGTTGGGGAGATAAAGTAGTCCCTTCTGGTGGTTCGGACCGGATGCGCAGGTCTCTGCGGTTGCGGGCGGTTTGCGGTGTTTTTGTTGCGGCAGTGCGCAGTCCGTGTGCGGCAGAACAACAATAGAAAGCGGAGGAGGAGGAGCACCAGCGGCACCAGCGGCTTCTGGCAGCGGAGCGACACCGACGATCCTGCGGGACGATATGAGACTTTGGATCGGACTCTTAAGCGAACAGAAGCGTGTGATGGAAGCTGGAAGGATCCGAGTCTGATCGGAACCGAACCGAACCGGAGCGGAGCGTGTTTTTGTTGAGAGGAAGCGGCCGCAGCCATGATGGGAATGCTGGGAATCCTGCGCTGAGGATCCACGGCGGCTGGGCCCAGGATCGGGAGAAAGATGGGAATGTGTGTTCGGATCCTGCTGCTGTTGGGTTCCTGCTGGCTTGTCTCAGGTGAGGTTCTGGTTCTGGAGGTTCTGGCTGTTTGGACCGAGGGTGGCGGGGTTCCTGCTGGATTCGGGTTTTGTGTTTAGAATTCCAGGGCCTGCTAACATTAGCTTCTAGCTAACATCCAGTTTGTTCTGGAAAAGGCTTTTTCCTGGGTATTCTGCTCATAAGTCCAGTTGTAGGTTCCGGTTCTGGGCGGGATGTGGGGTCTGGTTTGGGTTCTGGTTGGATTCGGGAGTTTGGGTTGATTATTTGGAGCAGAGAGGGAATGTGGGAAACAACAACAGGAGCTATTGAAGCTAGTTAGCATCAAAGCTAACAGGTTAGAGCTGCTAACCAACTAAGTAACTAGCTAGCTGCCTTTCAGCTGGTTAACCAGGGTAGGTTCTGGTTCTGATCCAAATATTATTACAGAGAAAAATCAGTTTTCCTGCAGAGCAACGAAACATTCCTGCAGAAACACTCAGACTGGATGCTTCCCTGGAAAACCCTCCAGGTATGGAGATTCATCCATAACCTGCAGATTGATGGGAAACCTGGAGGAAAACAGGAAAACCTGGAGGAAAACAGGAAAACCTGGAGGAAAACAGGAAAGTCTCAGCTGGGAATCATCAGCTCCATTAGCTTTAATGCACAGCAGAATCACAGAATAACAGGAAGTCCAGGAAAAATTCCCTGGAAAACCTCAGAAACAGAAATGCTTGAGTCTGGATTTAAAGGAGCAGACAGCTTTCCAGGTAGCTGAGGAGTTCTGGTTCTGGTTCACTGCAGCCTCTCAGCATGACAGAACCTCCACTGTGCTTCAGTGATGCTAGAAGGAAACCTGTTGCCTCCAGGTTCTGCCATGTTGGGAATTTTGGGCTTTTTCCACATTTTCCTCATTAAATCACCAGAACCGGTGGTTGTTATGTATCTCCCAAGGTTGTGAGCTGCTCTTTTTAGACTCCAACACTAAGCTGAAATATTATCTTATTTTATTGAATAACTTTATTGGTGCTGAAATCTCCTCCTGGTACCAAAGATCCAGTTTTCCTTCTGAGCAGGAACTGGAGCGGCAGCGTTAAGCTGCCTGATAACAGATAAACTATTCCCACTTTGTTTTATTTATTGTTTTTGGTTGCTTTTTTTATTTTTTTGGGAAATAAAGGTTGACATCTATCATACTGTTTTTCTTTTATTGTGATAAATTTCCTACTATAATAAGAATTTGAACCTTTTATTGTCTCAGTAAATTCAGGTGAAAGATAAAAAACAGAACCGTCTGTATTGTCAGGATTATTTTACTACTTTTTATGATGTGTGTTTAAATAGATTATTGATCAGTTAGAAAATAGTCTTGACTAAATGCAGTTATTGTGAGCAGTTTAAATTAAACCGGAGTCCAAAGGAAACAGAAATATGTTTGTGTTTTCAGTTATAAATTGTTCTTATTGCCACTTTTATCATTATAGCAGTAAAACACATTATATTAATACTTTTTTAAACAAAATTAAACCTTAGGAGAACTTGATTTATTATACTTTTATCAATACATTTCTTTAAAATTAGGAATGCACTGATATTAATATTAGTACTGCTGTTTTCCCGATAACCAGTATTTTCCGATATTATGCATATTTCACTTCCGCTTCAACACTTTTGGGGAAAAAATGACCAGAAGCAAAAAGCAAGAGAAAAATAAATATCTGTTGTTCATATCGGCTCAGTTTGATTTATCGGACCGATACCGATGACGGCACCGATATCTCACGCATCTCAACTTAAAATGGGCTCCAAACGCTGTTTTGATTTATCTCAGTAATTATTCATTCTTCATTAGTTCTGAAACCGGGTTCGGGTTCTGGTTTGGTTCCGTTTCCACTTCCTGTCTTTCTGCTAACACTTCCTGTGTGTCACCAGGCGAGCCGCTGCTGCTGTACGCCAACCGGCGGGACCTGCGCCTGGTGGACGCGGCTCGCGACAAGGCCAATGCCACGGTGGTGGTGGGCGGCCTGGAGGACGCCGCCGCCGTGGATTACGTCTACGCCCAGGGCCTCATCTACTGGAGCGACGTCAGCGAGGAGGCCATCAAACGGACCTCCTTCAACCGGACCGGCGCCGGCGCCCCCCAGACCGTGGTGCCGGGCCTGGTCGCGCCGGACGGCCTGGCCTGCGACTGGCTGGGCCTCAAGCTGTACTGGACCGACTCGGACACCAACCGGATCGAGGTGGCCGAGCTGGACGGGTCGCTGAGGAAGGTTCTGTTCTGGCAGGAGCTGGACCAGCCCAGAGCCATCGCCCTGGACCCGGAGCGAGGGTGAGTCCAGACGGTTCTGCTGCTGCTAAACGGCCTGAAAGTATCCGGAGTAGAGTCGGATCAGAACCACGTTTCTGTTCATTAGATGTGAAGGAAACGGACCCGGTGGTTCTGGTTCTGGGTTGTCCCCATGGTCTCAGCTGTGTGTCGTCCTCAGGTTCATGTACTGGACAGACTGGGGCGATGTCCCAAAGATCGAGCGGGCCGGGATGGACGGGACCAACCGGTCCCTGCTGGTGGACCAGGACATCCACTGGCCCAACGGGCTGACGGTCGACTACGGCCAGCAGAAGCTGTACTGGGCCGACGCCAAGCACAACTTCATCCACCGCTGCAACCTGGACGGCTCCTCCAGGTACCAGCTGCCAGGTCTGAGGCGGTTCTGCCGGGCCCGGACCCAGTCTGATGTGTGTGCTGTGTTGCAGAGAGGTGGTGGTTAAAGGGGAGCTGCCTCACCCCTTCGCCCTCACCCTGTATGAGGACACTCTGTTCTGGACCGACTGGAACACGCACTCCATCCACTCCTGCAGGAAGCAGACGGGCCGGGAGCAGCGCGTCGTCCACTCCCACATCTTCTCCCCGATGGACCTGCACGTCTTCAGCCCCAAGAGGCAGCCCGTCTGTGAGTCTCAGCCGCCGGCAGGGTCTCGTATCGACTGTCTCTGTTGCATATCTGGACCCGTCCAGACCTGCTACACTCTCCTCCCGGCCGGTTCTGACCCATTTCCATGTCACTGTGTTGCAGCGCGGAGCAGCCCCTGCTCCCATGGCAACGCGGGATGCTCCCACCTCTGCCTGCTGTCCCCAACCCGGCCCTTCTACCGCTGTGCCTGTCCCACCGGAGTCCAGCTGCTGGAGGACGGACAGACCTGCAGAGACGGTGAGGACGGCCACCATCATCATCACCACCATCATCATCATCAATCAAATTTTATTTGTATAGCAAATTTCAGCAGCAAGGCATTTCAAGGTGCTTTACATAATTAATGAAAAAATAAGAACAGCATGACATTGAATAAACGGTAAGAAAGAGAAAGAGATTTTGAAAAAAAAAGAAAAAGATTAACAAAGATTTAAAAAAAAAAAAAAGATAAAAACATACTTTTGTTACGATATTTAAGCGCCTGGCGTCGCCTGGCGTCGCCGGACTCCGCCGTCCGTTTAACACGGGTATTATCCAGGTATTATCCAGGCCCCGTCGCCTGACTGGACGAAATTTATAGATTTTTAGTCAAAACGCCATTTGACAAGGATTCTTAAACCTCAGAGTTTTAGTTAAAACGCCATTTAAAAGAAATTAATAAATAGATAAAAAGTAAAGATAAAAACATTAAAAACATCAAAGACATCAAACCCCACTCTAACCCTAATTTAGCCATAAGCAACTCTAAACAGGTGGGTTTTAAGTTGAGATTTAAAGGCACTCAGTGTTTCAGCTGTTTTACAGTTTTCTGGAAGTTTTTTCCAAATGTGTGGTGCATAGAAACTGAATGCTGCTTCTCCTCGTTTGGTTCTGGTTCTGGATGCAGAGCAGAACCAGAAGATCTGAGGGGTCTAGACGGTTGGTACAGCAATAACAGATCTTTAATGTATTGTGGTGCTAAACCGTTCAGTGATTTATAAACTAACAGTATTTTAAAGTCTATCCTCAGCTACAGGGAGCCAGTGAAGGGACTTTAAAACTGGTGTTATGTCTCCATCTTCCTGGTTTTAGTGAGAACAGCAGCAGCAGCATCTGGATCAGCTGCAGCTGTTTGATTTATTAGTCAGACCGGTTTCCATGGTTTCAGCTCATTGTTGTTGTTGCTACGTCTGTTTGGTTTCCATAGTTTCAGCTCGTTGCTGCATCACTTTGGTTTCCATGGTTTCAGCTCATTGTTGCTGTTGCTACGTCTCTTTGGTTTCCATGGTGTCAGCTTGTTGTTGTTGCTATGTCTGTTTGGTTTCCATGGTTTCAGCTCATTGTTGTTGTTGCTACGTCTCTTTGGTTTCCATGGTGTCAGCTTGTTGTTGTTGCTATGTCTGTTTGGTTTCCATGGTTTCAGCTCATTGTTGTTGTTGCTACGTCTCTTTGGTTTCCATGGTTTCAGCTCATT
>NW_015113244.1:17294-19074 GCF_001443285.1 Poecilia latipinna | reverse complement strand
TGGTTCTGATCCGAACCGTTTGCAGAATTTCTCCCAGCTTGCAGATTGAGTCGATGGAGACGTTTGGAGCCAGACTTTCTCCTCTGATCTGGAAGCAGCCAGCACTGGGCCGACCTGCCGTCGCCGTGGCAACCCATCCCTCCCCCACCCGTCTCTTTTGAAGCACGGCCCCTCCCTCTGGCTCCTCTGTTTACATTTTTCGGTGGGAAGCCGTTCTCGGGGGCGGAGCTCCCGGACAAAGCCGCCTTTCAGGCCGTTGTTGTGGCTCCGTGGTGGGAATGTGGCGGCGGCGTTCCAGGACCAGGAAGTCCTCCCAGCTCTGCACTGGGAACGGGCTGAAGGTCCAGCAGGAAAACTGGGAAAACTCACAGAAACTTCTGGACAGTTTGTAGTTTAGCTTTTATCAGGAACCAGATATTTATTCTCAGGTTACTTTATTTTATGTTTAAGTATTTAAATTAGGGCTGCAGCACACAGTTATATCAGTAATCAATTATTTAGACGATTAATCAGGAAAATGTACTGAATTTTCATTTAACCACTTATGTATTACACAGAAAAAAATTAAATTCCTTTTTTATATGAGAAAATAAACATTGTGCTGACTAAAACAGCTTTCCTTTAACGAACACCTGATAGTTTATAGATTGATTCAGTTTAGTAATAACTAATAATTATTATTGTTTCCAGATTGTGGACCAGCCGCAGGCCTGTTCAACCATAAATGTTTTATTTTGTCTTCCTGCTCAGTAAACCGTTACAAACTGATCGATTACTGAATTAGTTCTGTAATTGATTAATCGATTCACCCCTGATTCTGATCGATATTTGATTATTTATTTTATTGTTTTTTTAGCGGCTGTGATAATGACTCCTGGTTGATGCTAACATGCTAACAGGTGCGACCCAGATGCTGCTGCTGGCACGGCGGACCGACCTGCGTCAGATCTCCCTGGACACGCCCGACTTCACCGACGTCATCCTGCAGGTGGGCGACATCCGGCACGCCATCGCCATCGACTACGACCCGGTGGACGGATACATCTACTGGACAGACGACGACGTGAAGGCCATCCGGCGCGCGCGCCTGGACGGCGGCGACGCCCAGTTCGTGGTCACCTCCCAGGTCAGCCACCCGGACGGCATCGCGGTGGACTGGATCGCCCGGAACCTGTACTGGACCGACACAGGGACGGACCGCATCGAGGTGACCCGACTGGACGGAACCATGAGGAAGATCCTGATCTCCGAGGACCTGGACGAGCCCAGAGCCATTGTCCTGGACCCGGTGGCTGGGTGAGTCCCGCCGTCGGCCCGCTGGACCCTCCGTGGGACGGCTCCGTGACGGTTCTGTTTGACCTGCAGGTACATGTACTGGACGGATTGGGGCGAGGTTCCGAAGATCGAGCGGGCCGACCTGGACGGGCTGGAGCGGCTGGTGATGGTGAACACGTCGCTGGGCTGGCCCAACGGCCTGGCGCTCGACTACGAGCAGCGGCAGATCTACTGGGGAGACGCCAAGACGGACAAGATCGAGGTCAGTTTGGTTCTGGTTCCGGTTGTGCTCTGCATCAGAACCAGCAGGTTGATCCGGCAGCAGATCTTTATTCTGTTCAGTGATTTATAAACTACTGGGTGTAGAACCGGGTGGTGTAGAACCGGGTGGTGTAGAACTAGACGGTGTAGAACCGGGTGGTGTAGAACCGGGTGGTGTAGAACTAGACGGTGTAGAACCAGGTGGTGTAGAACCGGGTGGTGTAGAACCGGGTGGTGTAGAACC
>NW_015113244.1:0-13559 GCF_001443285.1 Poecilia latipinna | reverse complement strand
AGAACCGGGTGGTGTAGAACCGGGTGGTGTAGAACCGGGTGGCGTAGAACCGGGTGGTGTAGAACCGGGTGGTGTAGAACCGGGTGGTGTAGAACCGGGTGGCGTAGAACCGGGTGGCGTAGAACCGGGTGGTGTAGAACCGGGTGGTGTAGAACCGGGTGGTGTAGATCCGGGTGGTGTAGAACCGGGCGGCGTAGAACCGGGCGGCGTAGAACCGGGCGGCGTAGAACCAGGTGGTGTAGAACCATGTGGTGTAGAACCAGGTGGTGTAGAACCAGGTGGTGTCTCTACCCTCCTGGTTCTAGTCAGATCTCCAGCTGCAGCTTCTGGTCTCAGTCTGACCTGCTGCAGGAATCAGAGCCACTAAATCCTGGATGAGTTTCTCTGGTCGGAGACTTTAGTCCTCTGGGCCTGAATGTCCTGCAGCTGCTGGAAGGACCACTGAGGAACCGAAGGGTCAGGGCAGAGGTCAGAGGTCAGCCTGATCTCTAGTTTCCAGATGGAAGAACTGAACCTGTGCTGACTCTGCATCTATAGCTCTAGATCTATAACTCCAGATTCTTCCTCTTTAGGACCAAAGATAACAACATGGTGAGTCCGTCTACCAATCACGTTTAACTGCTAACAGCCAATCAGAGTGAGGAGTTCCCTTCCAATCAGAACCAGGTGTTCTGGACCGGTCAGACCCGGTTCTGTAAGGCCCAGAGAAAAGATGGATGAGCTGGAAAACAAAGAGCCATTTGCAAAGACTTCTGGGAGAAATCTGGAAACTTCAGGATCCATGACGGATCAGTCAGAAGTTCAGAATCATTTCTGATCTGGATTAAAAATGAAAAAGCTGTAAAAGTTTCCTGTTGGTTCTGGTTCTGGTCCAGAGTTGGATACCTGCGGGGAGAAACCAGGCATTGAGACTGGAAGCTTTGAAGACCCAGACTGATCTGGATCATATATCCGATCAGAACCGGTCCGTTCCGTTCAGCTCCCCTGCCCGCTCAGAACCACATCTGGATCTGATTGTGGCCCGGCTCTCCAGCTGTGGTCAGCTCTGTTTAGAACCGCGCTGCGGTCCGATCCGGCCGGCTGGGTCCGGCGTTCCCGATGGAAATTCCTTATTTATACTGCCAGACTGAGGAAGAGGAGGAGGAAGAAGAGGGCCGACCTGGCGGCAGCCAATCACAACGCTCCACGCCGCCGACCCACACATTCCTCCTGTTTCCAGAAGGATTATCAGAACCGGATCAGAACCAGGTTTTATCTTCTTGATCAGATTATTCCAGGTTATTCCAGGTTATTATGAGGTGGTGACCTCATGAGGAACAGAGGTCACCTGGTTCTGTTGGACAGTCCAATTGGGTCAGACCTGGAACCGTCCAGCTGCTGGTTTCAGATGGTTGTTGTGTCCTCAGCATGATGCTGCCACTGCCCAGCCAGAAGACGGCTGGTTTTTAATCTTAATATTCTCCTTTAGGTGAATGTTAATCCTGAATCCGGTCGGTTTTTACTTCAGAGCTGCGGTGTCCAAAGTGTGGTTCAGGGGCCATTTGTGGTGCAGCTGCAGTTCAAGAACGATTCCATTTGTTTAAATCTAAATTTTAACCCACATCATTTCCTAACAGTGGAAAATGTTTGACAGAAAATCTTCATGATTTATAACCAAACTTTTCCAAAAAGCGACTTCACTGAACTCAAATCAGCTTTCATCTAATTTATTAAATTTTGCTAAATATAGCAAATGTTTTAAAAGAAAGTGACACAAATTCTGTTTTTATAACAGAATAAATTTCTTAAATCAATCCCAAAGGGATTTAAAAACTAGAAGTTTTTTAATGCAGCAGATGTGGAAAAGTTTTGGATCTGTGATGAATTTGGCACAAAAAACTAAAATCGTAATAATTGGCTGGATTTAAATCTGTTGTTTTTTTAATTCTATGTTGTGTGTGTGTGTGTGTGTGTGTGTGTGCAGGTGATGAACATGAACGGGACGGGCCGACGGGTGCTGGTGGAGGACAAACTTCCCCACATCTTTGGCTTCAGCCTGCTGGGCGACTTCGTCTACTGGACGGACTGGCAGCGTCGCAGCATCGAGCGCGTCCACAAACGCACCGCCGAGCGCGAGTTCATCATCGACCAGCTGCCCGACCTCATGGGCCTGAAGGCCACGCACCTGCACCGCGCCGCCGGTGAGTCTGCTGGTGTCACAAGGGGGTGGGGCCTAGCCCGGAAGCAGCATCTTTCTTTTCTTCCCTTCTTCTTCTTGACTTTAATAGCTGTTGGCAAACAGCTATTTGGTGTGCATTAGCACCACCTAGTGGTAGGGAAAGAAGAATGGCAATACTCTTCAAATATGTTTAATTTGATGTGAATTATATCAGTTTCCAGAAAAAAGGTGAATAAAGTTTAACTCCACTTCAGCTCCACCTCTCTCCGTTAACCTGCAGCTTAACGTGATTGGACAGTGTCAGCACTGTGACCTTTGAACCTTCTTATAGACTTCCTGTTTCAGTGAACATTTTTATGACACTAGAGCGCTGAAATAAGCAATCTTATTGCCACATGGTTGTTGTTTTTTTGCTGTATTTTTTTTATTTTTGTTTATGAACTTCTGTCCTAGCTTTGTAACATTTATTAAAGAAAACGTTTTTACGTTTGTTCAAACTGTTTGAGTCGGATGGATCTCCCTGAGCTGCTACTTGACGAAATGAACCAAAAACAGCCAATCAGAGCCAAGAGGCGGGGCTTCTTGCTGTCAATCATCATGCTAAATGTGATAATGGTGGAGAAACAGTTTACTGTGACAGGAAAACTGTTTCTGCCATGCCAACTAGCCACAAGCATGCTAACTGCAGCGTAGCAGAGAGAAACGGGGAAGGGTCTGTTCTGGTTCTGGTTTTGTAATTTTTGTTCCGGTTCTGGTTGTGACTGTGGTTGTGCCTGTGCAGGGACCAACCCGTGCGCTGACAGTAACGGTGGCTGCAGCCACCTGTGCCTGCACACGCCTCACGGCGTGCGGTGCGGCTGCCCGAACGGCCTGGAGCTGCTGGGCGACCTGCAGAGCTGCATCGTCCCGGAGGCCTTCCTGCTGTTCTCGCGCCACACCGACATCCGCCGCATCTCCCTGGAGACCAACAGCAACAACGTGGCCATCCCGCTCACCGGTGTCAAGGAGGCCTCCGCCCTCGACTTCGACATCACCGACAACCGCATCTACTGGACCGACATCACGCTCAAGGTGGGTCCGGGCCCGGCCCGAACCTCCAGAACCGCCGGAACTGGCCTCTAACCTGTCCGCCCTCTGGTTCTGCAGACCATCAGCCGGGCCTTCATGAACGGCAGCGCGCTGGAGCACGTGGTCCAGTTCGGCCTGGATTACCCAGAAGGCATGGCGGTGGACTGGCTGGGCAAGAACCTGTACTGGGCCGACACCGGAACCAACCGCATTGAGGTGGCCAAGCTGGATGGGCAGCACCGCCAGGTTCTGGTCTGGAAGGACCTGGACAGCCCGCGGGCCCTGGCGCTGGACCCGGCTGAGGGGTGAGGCTCCGCTTCTCCTGAGCCAGGTCCTGTTCCGACCCGGTTCCGTTTTGACCCTTTCCATCCCTGCAGGTACATGTACTGGACCGAGTGGGGGGGCAAGCCCAAGATCGACCGGGCTGCCATGGATGGAACCGGCCGCATCACGCTGGTGTCGAACGTGGGCAGGGCCAACGGACTCACCATCGACTACGCTGAGCGGCGCCTGTACTGGGCCGACCTGGACACCACGCTCATCGAGTCCTCCAACATGCTGGGTAAGAACCCGCAGAACCTGGACAGATCCTCCAGAAGCCCGGGGTCCAAACCCAGCAGGTGCTGCCCCGGGCTGAACCAGGGGAACCCGCTACTGGGTACGGTTAAGGTTCTGGTAAAGTCTATGTAGCTCACCTGGGTTGGACCTTCAGAGAACTCGTATCAGGTTCTGCAGCTGCAGTCGGGTTTTTGGATTCAGCTGCTTAGTCTGGATTCTGGAATGTACTGGGCAGGTTTTAAACTGGTTCTCGGACTCGTCTGTGTGAATAGAAACTGGCTGATTTTCACAGAACCGATTGAACCCAGTTTGGTTCTGAACTGATTTCTGACTAGCTTTGGAAGGCCTAGATACTGTGTTCTAAAAGGTTCTGAACCGTTTTCAGACCTTTTTCCATTTACCTTAGCCTAGTGTTTGGCTCATAATGTTCTGTGTGAATGAAACGTACCATTGGACCCAGTTTGGTTCTGGACTGGTTTCAGACTAGCTTTGGATGGATTATAGCCAGTGGTTTTAGTATTGGTTCTGGAAGGTACTGGACTGGTTTTTGGTGGGTCTGGACTGGTATCAGACTGGTGTTGGACTGGTTTAAATCTGGTGGTTTTAGTCTTGAATGTAGAAAGTATTCGACATTTTTTTTAATCGGTTCAAACTGGTATTGATCTGGTTTTGGAATGATTACATGCCTGTGGTCCCAGTGTTGATTTTGAACTGGTTTTGGACAGGTACTGGACATGTTTTGGGGGTTTAAGACTTGTGGACCATTTTCATTGCCTAGTCTTGGACTCATAACGCTCTGTGTGAACAAAAACCGGCTGTTACCAATCGAACCCGGTCTTGGTCTGGTTCTGGTTATGCTTTCGTCATGATTTTTCCGATTTCTCGTCTTGCAGGCAAGGAGCGAGAGGTAATTGCTGACGACCTGCCTCATCCCTTTGGCCTCACCCAGTACCAGGACTACATCTACTGGACGGACTGGAGCCACCGCAGCATCGAGCGGGCCAACAAGACAAGCGGCCAGAACCGGACCCTGATCCAGGGCCACCTGGACTACGTGATGGACATCCTGGTGTTCCACTCGTCCCGGCAGGCCGGCTGGAATGCCTGTGCCTCTACCAATGGCCACTGCTCCCACCTGTGCCTCGCCGTGCCCAGCGGTTTCGTCTGCGGATGCCCCGCCCACTTCTCCCTCAATCGCGACAACAAGACGTGCAGCGGTGAGCCACCCGGACTCGGCCGCGACCTGGACGGGTTTTGCTCAGGTCTCTGATCCGTCTGTTTGTCACCTGCAGCTCCCACGGCGTTCCTGCTGTTCAGTCAGAAGGCGGCCATCAACCGCATGGTGATCGACGAGCAGCAGAGCCCCGACATTGTCCTGCCCATTCAGAACCTGAAGAACGTCCGGGCCATTGACTACGACCCGCTGGACAAGCAGCTGTACTGGATCGACTCCAAGCAGAACGTCATTCGCCGCGCCCAGGAGGATGGCAACCAGGTGGGGAGGCTGACCCGACCGAATTGACTTTGATCCAACTCCTTTGGGTTCTGATGGTTAGTTTAGGGAGGTTGGAGACCCAACGAGCCCTGCAGAAGCGGGAAGGGTTTGTATGGATTAACATTAGCGTTATGCTAACAAGAGCAACATTAGCTTTAAATAAACCACAGCAGTTTTCACAACTGATTATCAGCTAAGAATAAGTAGCTGATGAAGAGAAAAAGTAAATAATGAAAATGAACAGCACAGAAGCTAACACTAATATATTGGAAGGTCCTGATCCAGTTGGCCGTGTTCTGTCTGGTTCTGGTTCTGTTAGAGTGTGACGGTGGTGTCCAGCTCCCTTCTCGGACCCTTTGATCTCAGCATCGACATCTTCAGCCGCTTCATCTACTGGACCAGCGAGGTGACCAACGTCATCAATGTGACCCGGACGGATGGCAGTCGGGTCGGCGTGGTTCTACGGGGCGAGCACGACAAGCCGCGGGCCATCGTGGTGAATCCAGAGAGAGGGTGAGTCCAAGTGGTTCTCCCAGTGCTGGGACCTGGGTCTGTGCTAACAGAACCTGTATAAGTGACCTGTTTGTTAGCAATGGGTGTTAGCACTGGGCGCTAACAAACAGGTCACTCACGCTAGCAGAACCTGTTCCGCAGGTACATGTACTTCACCAACCTGCAGGACCGCTCACCCAAGATTGAGCGGGCGGCGCTGGATGGGACGGAGCGCGAGGTTCTGTTCTTCAGCAACCTGGGAAAACCCGTGGCGCTGGCTGTGGACAACGAGGCGGGGAAGCTGTTCTGGGTTGACTCAGATCTGCGCCGCATTGAGAGCAGCGACCTGTCAGGTGAGTTCTGTTAAAGACCTGACCGGAAGCAGAATCTGACAGGAAACAGTTCCCGACCGGAAGCAGAATCTGACAGGAAGCAGGACCCGACCAGAAGCAGAATCTGACAGGAAGCAGAACCCGACAGGAAGCCATCCTGGACTTACCTGCTGCTACCATTCAGCCTGCTGGAAACCATGACCTTTCACCCTTCCAGATGGTGAAAAAAGCTTAGATGTAGAAACTTCTGAAGACTCACTGTGATAAATTTGATATTTTAGTTTCAGTTGGTGGCCCCTGCAGGCCATCCAGAGAAACAGTAGTGTGTCCATCGAGACAAAAACTAAAAGAAAAGAAGATATTTTGGTGTTGAGATATAAATCTCGCAGGTTTTTTAATCTCATTAAAATGAGAAACTTCTGCATTTATTTCCAAGTTCTGTCAGAGGAACATGAATCCTGATGTTCTCTAAAGCTGGAGAGGCTATGGGTTTCCTCCACGAGTGAAGAGGATGACTGGATCAATAAAATACTTATTTCTGTCATTTCTAACCTTTCCATACAGAAGTCAAAGAATGCTGAAAAAGCAAAGAAAAACTGAACAAAAGAATACTAAACTTTAACCCAGAAATATAAGAAAGCTCATTCTGATCATTCTGAGCTCAGGTTAAAGGTGTGTTTAATGGTGTGTCCCCCTTCTCCCTCCTGCCTCCTCTCCCGTTTTGTTGCCTTTGTTCCTGAAGTTCTCGCCCTTGTTTTTTTCTCCCTCGTGCTTTTATTTTGGTGAGCACTGCAGGAGCCAATCGGATCGTGATCGCGGACTCAAACATCCTGCAGCCAGTGGGCCTGACGGTGTTCGGGAACCACCTGTACTGGATCGACAAGCAGCAGCAGATGATCGAACGCATCGACAAGACGACGAGGGAGGGCCGCACCAAGGTGCAGGCGCGGGTCGCCTACCTGAGCGACATCCACGCCGTGCACGAGATTGACATGCACGAGTACAGTGAGTCCACCGCCGCTAGCGGAACGTAGACTGACCTACCAGCTAAGTGTCCAAAATTAGTCTAAGACTGTCCAGAACCAAGCCCAGATAAAACATCCTCAAATTCAAAACCTGAGTCTAAATTAAACTCTCTAAAGACGTCTCAAACCCAAAACCAGTTCCCAACTGAAAACTAGTCCAGTCCCAAACTGAGGCCAGAATCAGTTTAAAAACCGGTTTTAGACTGAAAACATTTCCACAGTCAATCTTAGACCAGTCCACCACAAAAACGACAGAA
Organism: Poecilia latipinna; assembly: GCF_001443285.1. Classification (NCBI taxonomy): domain Eukaryota; kingdom Metazoa; phylum Chordata; class Actinopteri; order Cyprinodontiformes; family Poeciliidae; genus Poecilia; species Poecilia latipinna. The sequence goes on along the minus strand of NW_015113244.1, from coordinate 6,174 downwards.
AAGCCTGAAATGTCTGAAACTTCAGGACCTTCAAAACTGAGGCTAGAGCCAGTCTAGACCAGAATAACAACAGTTTTTGAATAGTTTTCTAGCTGAAATGATCTTACACCAATCTAGACCAAAGCTAAAGCCAGTCCAGAAGCAAACAAGACAAACCTGAGTTCTGGTTTATCTGGATTCAGCTCTAACTTCCTGTTTCCTCCTGCAGGAAACCATCCGTGCACCCGGGACAACGGCGGCTGCTCCCACATCTGCATCGTGAAGGGCGACGGAACCACGCGCTGCTCCTGCCCCGTCCACCTGGTGCTGCTGTCTGACGAGCTCACCTGCGGAGGTGAGTCCGACGCTCCGCCGCCACGCCGCCGGTGGCGACCCGTTGACCCGTCCTCTCTCTCCCCTCAGAACCGCCCACCTGCTCACCTGACCAGTTCGCCTGCGTCTCCGGAGAGGTGGACTGCATCCCCAACACCTGGAGGTGCGACGGCTTCGCCGAGTGCGACGACCACAGCGACGAGAAGGAATGTCCCGTCTGCTCCGAGTCCGAGTTCCAGTGCGACAGCCGGCAGTGCGTGGGGCAGAGCGAGCGCTGCAACGGGGAGGTCAACTGCCAGGACGGGTCCGACGAGAACAAGTGTGAAGGTGATCCAGGTCCAGTCCAGATCCAGAGGCCATGAAGCCAGTTCTCAACTATACAACCGTCAGTCCAGTCTAAAACTGGGCCGAAACCAGTCCAGAAGCAAAAGCAGGAAGAAACCTCAATAGAAACTGACATGTCTGAACCTTTATCCCAGATGTGGGAATGTCTCCCAGTTCTGGTTCTGATGTGTTCTGGTTCTGTTTCCAGTCCGGTGTCCGGCGGACCAGTTCTCCTGCGCCAACAGCCAGTGCATCGGGATCCACAAGAAGTGCGACCACAACACGGACTGCAGCGACAACTCTGATGAGATGGACTGCTGTGAGTCTGGTTCTGACCCGGTCCTGACCTGACTCTGACCCCGATCTGACTCTACTCTGACCCGGTCCTGACCGGTTCTGGTGGTCTCTATGTGCCAACGCTCTCCTGTAGTTACAGATCCGCCGGAGCTGCCGGCGCCGACCAACAGCACCATCAGCTCCATCGTTGCCGTGGTGATGGCGCTGTTCGTGGTGGGCGCCATCTACTTCGTGTGCCAGCGCGTCCTCTGCCCCCACATGAAGGACGACGGCGAGACGGTCGCCAACGACTTCGTGGTCCACGGCCAGCCCTCGGTGCCGCTCGGATACGTGCCGCACCCCGGGTCGCTGTCCAGCTCGCTGCCAGGTGAGACGGGTCTCACCGGGGGGCGGGGCCGGTTCTGGCCCGGTTCTGACCCGCTGTGTGTCTGCAGGTATGTCCAGAGGGAAGTCTGTGATTGGCTCCCTGAGCATCATGGGCGGCAGCAGCGGCCCTCCGTACGACCGCGCCCACGTCACCGGAGCGTCGTCCAGCAGCTCTTCCAGCACCAAGGGCACCTACTTCCCCCCGGTGAGACCCGACCCGTCCGGTTCTGGTTCTGGTTCTGGTTCTGGCCTCATGCTGTCTGTCTTCCAGATCCTGAACCCGCCGCCGTCTCCTGCCACCGTCCGTTCCCAGTACACCCTGGAGTTCGGCTACTCCTCCAACAGCCCCTCCACCCATCGCTCCTACAGGTACTGGCGGGCCGGGTCGGAACCACCAAACGGATCAGGGCAGGCCGCTATGGCATGCAGTTTTAATTCAGATTTCTGATTATATTCGGACTAAATGATGTCAGATTATTAAAGATTATCAAATTTGAGATGCCAGGAATTTATTTTTAGAAACAGATTAAACTAATAAAAACAAATAATGACTCTGGATTTAGTTCTGACTCGTCGTGATTCCTTTTAATTCCCCTTCGATAAATTAAAGAGATCCTGAATGACTTTAATCTAGACCAGTTTTCTATGCTGATATCTTGAATTGACGTTTTGACCAGTCAGAATGACGTCACTCATATCTGCAGTAATTATTATTTCTAGTCAAACTGCCCAGAATGTTTGTTGCCGCAGCAGCTTTTGCACCTTAAAGCCGTTTTTAGGTGTAAATAACGTCTGCAGCGAAAACAACATCTTTGATATCTTGAATCATCATTCTGTCAAAACGTCCCAAATTTATGAAACAATTTAAAATGTCAATGAGAAATGAAACAATTTTTTGAAAGCGCTCCATTTCCAGCTTGTCGACAGTAGCACTTTTTGCTCCTTAAATATTTCCAGATTTATGAAGCAGTTTTTATGGAAGCATTTTGCTGCCCGATGTTGGAAATCAATTCAGGAGAAAAATCTTATTAGAACAGTGTAAATGAGATGATAAATGACTGTAAAGTTTCTCGTTACGATATAAAGATCCAGTCCTCTGACTGATCCTGGGTTATTAAAGACCCATAAATCTGTTCGCTCTCTCCTCACAGCTTCAGCCATTCTGACTGAAAACTGAACACATTTTGGGTTTAATAAGATGCAGATCTTGTCTTAACATGTTTTTAAAATCTTACTGAATTTCATCTGAACGCTTCCACGCGTTTTTCGCCTTCTGCTGGCAGCTGTATGGGCAGCTCTATGCCAGCACTATGGGGCCTTAATCACAGATGCTTGGCCACTCGGTGACGCCATCTTGAAAAGCATTTGATCCGTTCAAACTAAATAAATCTTCAGCTGTTTTTCCTTCTGCTCAGAACGTGAAAGTCAGCTGATTTTATGTTAAATTAGCTTGCCATAGATGGTGAACATAAACTGATGTTTTCATCCTTCCAGCTACCGGCCCTACACCTACCGCCACTTTGCCCCGCCCACCACGCCGTGCAGCACCGATGTCTGCGACAGCGACTACACGCCGGGCCGCCGGCCGCTCAAATCCGCCGCGAAGGGCTACACCAGCGACCTCAACTACGACTCGGAGCCGTTCCCACCGCCGCCCACGCCGCGCAGCCAGTACCTGTCAGCGGAAGAGAACTGCGAAAGCTGCCCGCCGTCGCCGTACACGGAGCGCAGCTACTCCCACCACCTGTACCCGCCGCCGCCGTCCCCATGCACGGACTCCTCGTGAGCCAAGCCCCGCCCCCTCCCTGTATATAACAATTGTTGATATCCAAGGAGAAAAGAGAAACGGGAAGAGACTGCGGCGGCGGCGCTAAAAGGGAAGCGGAGGACGGCGAGCTGCAGAACATTTGTACAGAACAGAGAAATCATATTTATATATTTTCTATACTGATGATGATGATGATGATGCCATAGAGTTTGTAATTTGTACATTTTTAACAGAAGCTTTTATTAAACTCGCCACAGAGAAAAGTTGCCTTAAAGTCGAACAGGACCGCGGCGGCACTGGCCAGTCGGACTTCTGATGCCAAATACAAGCAGCAGCCACAGGCCCCGCCCACTCTGGGGTCCTGGGGCGGGGCATCATAGTTTTGTCCCTGTTGGGCCTCCGTACAAGCGTCCAACCACACGCTGGCCCCGCCCCCGCCTGTTCTCACGCCACGAGGAAGATCTGCTCCTCATCATCATCACAATCTGTGCCTGAGCAGTGCCACAGCTACATGTGCTTTTATTTTGAAATCCCCACTGACAGCTCTAGTATTTTTGTACCACATACTGTGTAGATACGTATTTATAAGCTATATAGAGAATCGATGTAAATGTCTCGCCTGCAGCTCTTCATTCCTCTTTTTTATTCCCTCCTTCTATTTTTCTACAGAATCGCTGACAATCTCACAACCTGTCCTCATTTTTACCGTCCTCAGCATCAGGACGCAGGGGTTGAAGGTCACTGACCCCCTGAACCCAGTCCCAGTCAGAACCGCACCAGCACCAGTCCTGACAATCTCTAGCAGGTCTGACCAGAACCGAGAAGGTCCTGCTCAGACCTGAGAAAGCACAAAGAACCCAGGGCAGCTGGACGGGTTGGAGCTCCGCCCCCTCACAGAAAGCTCTGATTGGCTGATTACATGGAGACCTTAACAAGCTTTTAAACATGAAGACCAAAATCTGACCAGCGTGTTTTTTCTACGCTGCTTGGCTCTTTCCTGTCTCCTTACGGCCTTGATACTTATTCACAGTCTGCTGCCAGTCCAGAACCTCTAAGGCCTCCACAAAATGTCTTGGCATGCAGGACTTCCATATACCTTAAATACGTCCTTTTGGATCGTCTGATTCTGGCAGTGCGGGGTCTCTGAACGTCACACCCAGTTTCTGTCTGTCCTTGGTCTCCATATTGCCACATTACCAAGTTTTTGGCATTTGGAAGCTCCCATACAGCTCAGACATTCAGTTTTTTACCAGCCTGAGTGTCTGTGACCTGAGGTCTGGTACTGCATGACCACATAGTGTCTGACCATCCCAAGTCTTTGTACTTCCTCCACATTTAATTTTTGACCATCCTGGGTCTCCTTACCTACTTAACATGTAACTCTTGGCCTTTCTGAGCCTCCATACATCCTCCATGTTCCATTTGGAGTTCTTCTGAGCCTTCGTAGAGCCTCCAAATGTAGGTTCTTAACCATTCCGTTTTCTTCATTCAGTTTTCGATCCTCCTGTTTCACCATACCTCCTCCACAATCAGTTTTTGGCCCCTCTGAGCCTCCATTCCTCCTCCATGCGTCCTCAGACAATGTTGCCTGTATTTCTGCCCTGCTCCTCTACATGTGCTCTCTTCTGGCGGAAAAGTTCTCATTTCTGCACTTTAGACGGTTTTCTTGTCTGATTTTATTCGGTACCAAGTGACTGAAGCTGAGGCGATGCTAGAGTCTGCTCTGCACCGTCGGTTTTTAAAATCTGGGACATCAGATGTGAACAAAAATCTTTAAAAACCTCTTTAAGCTGAACTGGAATCAAACCTGTGATCTGATTTTAAAAGCCACTAAACAACCATCTGAGGGAAATAATTCAATTACAGTGAAATAAATGAGAACTGTTGATTTGATCCTGGTGTTTGTGTTTTTATCTGAAATGTTTTTCACAGATTTCCACCAAATTACTCTCTGTCGGGTTTTGGAGGATTTTCTGTTTGCTGAGTTTCCGGACAGATTACAGATGATGATTGCCAATTGATCCTGCAGACCCTCTCCCGGCCTGCAGGTGGTGCTGTGGGACAGAGAGGACAGTAGAGGCTCGCAGGAAGTAGAAAGGTGGCCGGTGGGTTCGGCTCCAGCTGCCGCTATCAGCTCGTTACTCATCAGATGCTGATTCTGTTTTTGTTAAATATAAACTGAGTGAACTTTTCCTGCAAAGTCAGAGTGCTGATTTCACACCAACACAGCAGAATTAATCAAACATTTAAACCAAAAGTTTCCATTTCAACTGAGAAGGAATGTTTGAAATGTGAAAATATTAAATATTTGAATCTACAAACCTGAGTTATTTTCAGTTCAATTTGATTCAGAAAGAATCAAGCTGAGGAAGAACAGTTCTCCAACTGAATGCCTGTTCAGAATGAGCTTTGCAGGTTTGTTCTACTGGATCAGATGGAGCTGGAATCAGACGGCCAATCAGGAGGAAGAGGAGAAATGGTCCAGTTCTAGTTACCATGGCAACAGCCTGCAGGTTTTCTCTGCATGTTTAGTTTCATTGCTAAATGTTTTTTTTACTGCAGCTGTAATGTGTCAAAATTCAGTCCTGAGGATTGAGAATAATTTGGCATAAATCAAAAATAGTTTAATAAAAACTGTTGTTAGAAGACGATCCAGGAACTGATGAACCTTATAATTTAATAACATTTTATAACAGTTAGTTACTATTTAAATGATTAAAAACACAAAATAAGAGTTGATGAAATTAAAGATAGCCTCTCTAACTACAAACTACAGCTAAATAAACCAGAAACTGGAGGTCCTGGAAATAATCTGAGCTGAATAAATAAACTTTAAAAATATTAGTTTAGTAATTTCTGAGTTCTCTCTGTTTTCAGAACCGAGGTCCAGTACCAGCTGGGACAGAACTAGTTTGGCCCAGTTGGTTCTGATTTCAACGGGAAGTGACACCTTGATCCTTTTGGGGAAGGAGGCGTTGCACTGCCCGATTGACCAGTCAGAAACGAATCATGAAGCTGTTTTCACATCCAAGGTTTTACTCAAATAAGAAATAAAAAAACTCACATTTAGAGTTTAACTCTTTAATCAATGAAGAAATGTTTTCTGA
>NW_015113243.1:295404-302602 GCF_001443285.1 Poecilia latipinna | reverse complement strand
TCTCGCTGAAATGGTAAATAAATAACTTCCTCCTAATCATAAGCCGTTCGACTACCACACAGCAAAAGGCTGAAAGGTAGTCTTTATTTTTTTATTTATTTTTTTCTTGAATGTAGCATCAGTAAAATACAAAGTGCTCTTCATCTGTTTTTTATTTATTTTTATTTTTTTTGTAGCACATGGAATAAAGTGCGCTTTGTGATGTTCTTTTTTTGTTCTTTGATGGGCGAATTCTCACCAAGCAGTCGTTTCGAAAAGCAAAGCAGGGACTCTTCGACTGTTTGCAGTCTCTCCAATGTATGATGGCACCTTTTGAAGGCAGAAGAAAGCCTACTTAAAAACAAATAAATAAATAACAGATAGGCGATGTTGGATCCAACTCCACATGAAGTGATGCTTATATTCAATAAATGTGCTACACACACTGACGTTGCACCCTCTAGTCGCTTCTTTGTAAGCTTGTGCATCAGTTGGTGAAATTCTACTCTTACCTTCGTCATAGTTTGTTGCCTTTGACTGACAACTTTCCCAGAGGGCGGGAGCCGCTATTGGAAGTGGCATTCTGCAAAAGAATGACTAGCATAATGTGTTTTGTTTGCACATGTCTGAAGCGGAGTTGTTGCTTTTTGCTTTTCACAGCCATTCCATCCTGCTAACTCGAGAAGCAGCAGATGACTCACTGCAGGAATAAGTTTTATTATAATGGTTATTAAAGCAAAGCCTGCAGCAGTGCCAACATTCAAAACAATTGTACTGCGGCAATACAGTCATTATCTGCCAAAGTAAGCAAACGGCTCATAACACATCCGGGCATTATAGCACTGTGTTGGTTGAAAAATAAAATTGATGTCATATATATAGTGCTGGGACAACACTTGTGGATTGTCAGATCAGGGGACTTTAGAGAAAGGTCCAACTTTGTGAGGATTTATACTTCTCAATTTTCCTAGGAAGGTCTACCCAGTGTTGATGGAATAGATGACCGAAACTCAGGAGGAGCAGTGGGACACTCAGCCTGGCTGAGGAGCAATGGACCATAATTAGACCCATAAAGTTATTTTGATAGCTACAGACACTTGGTTGTCTAATGCTCATGGTCTATTTACGTCTATGTCACCTGAGGCATTCTGTTGGGGTTGTTGCAGTACAGGGTGCAGTGTTTTTTTGTGTGTGTGTGTATGTTTTTTCTTTTTTTTTTTGCAAACTGTGCATATTCCCTGCACCAAGTTGAGTTTGTTCTCTGTGCAGGAGATTCCCCCTTCTCTGATTTTTTTGTGGCGCTCACGGGTAGGATCCACAGGGGGTAGTCATGGAGCAGAACAAACTTAAGGATTTTTACCTCTGAGCTTTTTGCAGATTAGGTGATTCTTGTTGACGTCTTCCGAGTCATAATCTACAGAGAGCAGTTTTTAGCCAAACAGTTGGGATGAGAGTCAGTTTTTCAACGTCTAATGTCTAAAATAAACTGCTCCTCCAAGGTTGAGGGTATAATTCTCTGCCTCAAGTGGAAGAGCTGCGGCGTTGGCAGGTGGAAGCAAGAGATGGAATGACGAATTGAGACCTCATCTGCTGGAAGGCAGGGATTTCTGCATTTTCACGTGGCGAAGAAAGAGCTGAACTTCTCATGAAGTTCTTGAATTAACACTTTGTGTTCAAACCCCCACCAAAGATCCCTGGATCCTGAATATAACAGGCTAAAATTAATTTCCTCCGAAGGGTTGCCTTAGAGACAAACGAGGAAACTCATCATCCATTGTTCAACGCAGTGCGACTGCATCGAAAGGAGTCAACTGAGGCGTTCCTAGCGCCTGATCAGATGCTTTCTGGGCTGCTTCGATTGTAGGTTTTCTGGGCATGTGGATCTAGGAGGAAAGTCTGGAGTAGACCCAGATTTCACTGGGCGGACCAGATCCAGTAAAGAAAAAAAAAAAAAAAAAAAAAAAAAAAAATCCTTTACATTATTTTTTGAGCTACAGTTAAACATTAGCTAGAACAATATATGACTGCTTATTTGTGTGGAAATAATCATGTTATGTTATTTTATGTTAGTTCAACCACTTGCATAGCTTATTTTGGAAGTATTTATGCTTTAAAATCATGATTTCAATGTTTAGGTTTGAAAGTGAAGCTTCAGTGGCTTCAGATCAAGGTGACTCCTGCTGCATGCGTATATATTTCAAACGTATCCCGTTTTGCATAACATAAGACCTAACGTGTGTCGTTGTTGCAGTTCTTCCCCCCCGCCATTGCTTGGTTACGCTTTGATTATTTTCTCTACAGAAATACTAATTATGCTGAATTCAAATGTTGACATATGCAACACAATCAGAAACTGAATACAAATTTGCTTCTTTATCCGACTGATTGTTCACCTGCTTCTGTTGGGAAAGCCTTCCCTCTCCATGCCACTTCTGCAGATCCGATGCCTCCGCCTCTCCACCAAGCGTCTTTACATCTGCCTCTTTTTTTCACATTTCAAACTCTCTGCGGAGTCATTGCGATGCACACTCAGCTGTATAATGTACAAATATTTGTATGGTAATGTCTGTTTTTCTGTGCCAGTCTAATTATGACTGGGGAGTGTGACACAAGCCAGCTAACAACCCGTGGAGTGCTCTCAGTGGGCAAAGAAATGAGTAAAACAATCCATAAACTCGGCTGCTTAGTGTGGAAATGTTCGGCGCTTTCCCCACAGACTGCCAACTTGCGTGAAACACGGAGCCGCTTGATTGGCTGCCACTGAATTGCCTAAAGCTGACCTCTGAGTTGGGGAACAAAAGGAAGCTAATTCATTGTGAAACAGTTTCACACAGCTTATAAGTTCCTACTGTACAGGAAATTTAATAATTTAGCAATTGCGTTGTTAGTTAGCAGTGAGAACCAAATGGCGAAGGACTTTTCCATACCAGGACGTCTGTATCACATAAGTGGTATTTTGTGCTGCGTGTATTTGCGTATAAAGTGAACCTGGACTGAGAGTTGGGAGTTTTAGAAAACATTTGTAATGCAGTTGACTTTTACACAGGCCCAGTATTGCTTTGTGTATTTCCGGTGAGTCTGTCAAGTTTTATCCTGATTGAAATCTTCATATGATTCATTCAAAGTAATTTTTCTTTTATTAGCCACGCTTGAGAGTTTTGAGGCAATTCAGAAGTTTACTGTTATTCTAAAACCATTTGTTTTGTATATTTTTGGGATATTTTCTTGATGGAATACGTTGTTATGTCCATGTTTTAACCATGTAGCCCTTAAGGTTGAGTTGAAAAGCTTAGAGGAGACATTTGTTTATTATGCCAGACAGTCGATGCAGTGTTCTTTGGTCTGAAAGCCTCAAGTTGTCACTATGGTCAAACAGGTCAAATTATTATTTTTTTCCTCATCTGACCATAAAACATTTATTTATAAAGCACTTGGCTTACCCATGTGTCTGGGATCCAACTGTGTCCAAGTTTAAAACTTTATGACTTTATGCATAATTCTGACAATGGGGAAAACTTCAGAGTTCCTCTAAATTTGAAATCCTAAATATCTTTTTTTTTTTTTAATTAAAGTAGTTAGCTGTTGCAGGTATGAACTTCCTACTATTTAAGACGTATCCCAGAGGAATAAACTAAAACTTTAACATCCCTTCATTTACTCTCTGAAAATATCACCGTTTTCCATGAAGCCTTTCGGCTATTGTATTTTTATTTACTTTCCTCCTCTGCGATAAAATAACCGTGCTTTTCACTGTAAGCCTACTGGCCTGGAGTGTGGATAAAATTAGAAATCTATAATTCAGTTCAAACTTTGGAAAGTGTGCCCAGGAGAGTAAATGTTTGGCAACAGAACGACGCAGAACACACACGTGTCATGCTGCACACACCGAAAAAAGAACAAGAAAGTAGAGGAAAGAGGGAAAAAAAAAGATTTAATTTCCTTCGCCTCTGCTGATCAAACTGCTTGCAGCGCGGCAAAGTCCCACGAAACAGAACACAACCTTTAATAACACGTGCATAAGAAGATATTGCTTTTTCATTTTGAAGGGTAAGTGCAAAATGCTGAGCAGTAAATAAAAACACAGCAGCAAATAACAAGCAGGAATAAACTCCTACCACCAACAGTTTGACAAGTCTTCACAAGAAGCCTGGAGAGGAGTTCAATGCTTGATCTTCTGACATGATATTTGACACTTTTTCTGATATAATTGCTGATGGAGGAAGCTCCAAAGAGCCCCATCCACATCATAAACTTTTATTCTCTCTCTCTCTCTCCTTTTCTACAGAAGCCTCCGCCGCTGATATAGTCACTTCAAAGATCCGACTCGGAGGAAGGTTATTGAAGTTCGACAGGGGTGGAAGGCGAGCTGGAAAAGATATTGCTCAAGAGTTTTTTCACAAACACTCAGACCAATATTATCAGATATTAAACATGGGGAGAAATCACCGCCTTTGAAGAGCAGTCCAAAGAATGAACAAAGGCAAGGAAGCACAAGATCTATTACCCAAGATGTTGACAGAAATAATAATTTTATATATTTCAAAATTGGCTCCGGGTGAGAGGCGTTCTAACAGGATTCGGACGAACGCTCGTCTTTTCTTTCCGCTTTGTAGCCCCGTTGTACATTTCAAAGATTTAGATAGATAAAGTCTAATTGTTGTAGGAAAAAAAACTGAAACGGTGGGACTACCGTTAGAGGAGTAATTTGCATAGAATCGGCATCGATGTCAGCCCAGTTGCGGTTTGTACTGTTCACTTGATCTTGAGAGGACCTGTTCTTCAACCCGTGCTGAAATAAAACACCCTTTTTTGTGGCAGAGAAGCAGGGCTGCACAATGGACATGCCGCAGAGCAATGTCACTGAAATTTCAGGTCAAATGTCTGTAAACACATTTGTGGCTGTTTTTGAAAGGTTGACTCATTTCTGTGCTGGGTGAGTGACGGTTAAACACAAAGCGGTGTTTTCCGCACGACATTCGTCATCCACCGCATTTTTCTGTCTCTTTTACTCTAAGCAAAGCCAATTATTCATCTTTATTCACCTTGAAAGTCAGAGTTACACCACATTCCACTCAACCGCGCTCCAACCTAAAGTAGTTAGAAAATCCAGCCAATCTGCTCGGTGTATTTCACTATAACATTTGCATTCAGTGTTTTGCCCACAGAAGCTGTACAATAGCATTTGCACTTTTGATTTACTGAAATACAATTAAACAGTTAATCACTTTTTTTATTTTCTCAGTCATTTTTCTACTTTTTTCTTTTGATTCATGTATTTTCACGAGGTACCCTGGTGAAGAAAACTTTCTCTTTTTTAACAACAGTCTGACCTTCGCCAGTTTTGCACATTTATATTCCACCTGGGCACGAACAGGGCAACGAACTACTGTGTGAGGCAAGGACTAAACTTTGTGTGTGGTTCCCAAAGAGAAGAGGAAAAACAGTGCTTTCCCATCACGCTCGGCAGAAGTTTCATAATTTGAAAAAGTTGCTAGAACTCTCTTCACCGACAACGTGACTGAGCACTTACTAAATATGGCAACACTTTATTTGAAGGGGTGTGAATAAGACTGTCATGACAGTTTCATAAACATGACATAACACCTGTCATGAACATGAATAAGCCTTCATGAATATTTATGACTGTTGTCATAAAGCGTCATTCAGTAAATTATGACACTTTTAATACAAAGTTGACATTATTCAAAATGTCTTTATGACAACTTGACATTAACCAAGAAATAATTACTGTTTAAACTTTACCTTTAATAACATAAAGTTACCTAATTTTTAAAGTGCAATCAGTAATACTTTTATAACAAATTTATATCAGTAATGATTTTTTGGTTAATGTCAAGTTGTCATAAAAAAGACATTTTGAATAATGTCAACTTTGTATTAAAAGTGTCATAATTAACCGAATGACGCTTTATGACAACAGCCATAAATATTCATGAAGGCTTATTGATGTTCATGACAGGTGTTATGTCATGTTTATGACAGTGTCATGACAGTCTTATTCAACCCCCTTCAAATAAAGTGTTACCCTAAATATAGCGACAGTCAACACTGCGGGGTTGGTGGATAAAGTTTGCAACTCACTTTTCTCATTTCTATTGTCATCCTGTTTCATTTTTAGAAATAAGAAAACAAGACATCCACCTTTTGAGCACATAGCCTCCCAAATGGCAATGACATCCTAAATGACGTGTAAACATAGCTGAAAGTAAAATGTGAAAACGCCGAAGTTCACTGTTTGCTCTATTACTGATTATGCTCATAGTCAGTGATAGTCTCTGTGTGGTGTGGGGACATGCCTTGAAAACCGCCAATGGCAGGCACCCAAGAGGCATCCTGATCAGGTGCCCAAACCACATCACTGCCTCCTTTCAGTTCAAAGGGGTCTGACACTTTGAACTTTGGAACTCTGGAGGTCTCTGAATCACCATCGTAACAGTGGAAAGGTGTGATGAGGACCTCTCTGATCATCTGGCAATGGAGTTTGGGTCTTTAGTTCTTAGTAGCGTGTCCACATGTCACATAAGAGCAGTCAGACTAAAAAGGGTTTTAGCCTAGGTTTGCCTGTTGATGTATTTGGATAATCTGAGTGGCAATCACATACATCAACAGGCTAATCTAGCCTGGATTAGGGAAACCGGGGCAGGTTTCTTGAGCCAGGTCTCTGAAAATAAACAGAAACGGGGTTCTGCATCTCACCTTATCATTGTATAAATCAATGTATTAGTTGTCTTAAGCAGAATTGTGCATTACACGAACAGTTCTTTAAGTCCTTTGGTGCAAAAAAAACCCCAAAACAAAACAAAAAAACATAACATCTTGAAAAAGGCAGTTGAAAGAAATTAAATGCCACTATGTACAACCCCACTGGAGCAGAGGTTACTGTATAAGTGTTCAGATCAGTTTAGTTTAATCAAGCAAATGAGCAGCTGACTGTACGAGTGCACTCCCCTTCACTCATCAGTGATAATTGGATCATGCTTATTTCCAGCTTTGAGTAATCAGACTTGATGATAAAGGCTAAGAGTTTGAGACAAGAAAAAGGTCTATGGCTACAGAGCTTGACAACACTGAATCATTAGTTAAGACTGCAGTTTTGTGTGGCAACGAACCAACACAGCAGAGAACTAGCTGCTCTTTGTTCTGCAGGAGCTGCGTGTGCTTTATATCTATAAAATCTCCCCTAATCAAAAAAAAAAAA
>NW_015113243.1:245899-291349 GCF_001443285.1 Poecilia latipinna | reverse complement strand
AACCAGATTCATCTTATGTGAGCAGGTAATGATAGTGAGAAGGACGTGTTCCCTCTTTTAAAAGGAAAAAGAAAAGTTCTGGATCTTAAGTTGCAAGAAATACACAATTTGTACCAGATCCGAGAACCACCATGAGCTTCAGGAAATATAAACTGATGGAAAAATACTTTTATATTCCAAAGTAAACTGATGGTCCTTGAGGTTTGGAATCACTCACTGTAAGTTTGGCTCATGACTCTGTCCTGCTTCAGATAAAAGAAAAAAAACCAAGATGAATCTGGTTTAAAATTTTACCAAAATTTGTTCTGCACATTCTCTTTAAATCGGCACACAGACTCTTTTTCTCAGTTGAGACTTGGCATCAGCCATCATTCTATTGTTTGCCTTTGGTAATCTAACTTAGTGGACATCTTCAGAGCAGCTGGCAAAGTTTAACTGCTTGGTTTTCTGTGAAGACCTCAGGTCACAATGAAATCTATCACTAATTCCAATAAATCTACACCCCCCTATAAAATACAGTTTAAGCAGTGTGGAAGCCACACTTTTCTCTATCAAGCAGTGTAATGACCTAATAAGCTGGTCATTATGGCCTAAATCCACATTTTTCTTAAAATAATGATACTACTGCAAAATTGATTTCAGCTCTAAGAGGTGAAAATGTCAAACCTCTCAGATCTGCTGGCGTTCCACTGTGGGGTAATTTTTTATTTTTTTTTTCCACTCAGGGATCCAGTAATTGTTTTTTTTTTTTTTTTTTACTCAATGCTTTTCTAATATTGACCCTACTTAAATATCCGTTTGATTAATAATGCTTCCACGGCCAGTAGTTTAAATTGTAATGTCCACAGTGTGCATTCAGAGACTAAAACCAATCTATCATTTGGATCATTGAGAGACTCTATTCCTGGAAATCTGTCAGTGTTTTCAGCTGATCTGTGGGAAAACGTTTGAATTATTTAGTTTTAAGATCTGCACAGTTTTATTGATACGCGTATTTGGTTGTGCATTGGGTTTCTCTTTGAATTGATCTGTCCACCAAAAGAGACACTCACAATCCACTGGAGAAGCATTTTAGAGGTTTTGATATTGCCTGGAAGGACTCTGGTTATAGCAGGTCATTCATACTTTCATGCGCAATACATCACAGTGCTTGTGATGAGGGAGTTTTGTTTTATTTTTTTTTTTTAGTAATGCATACATAAAAGAACAAATGAGGGGTTTTAGTGATAATTCACATTCTTTAGGCGTTCATGCAGAGCTACAACTGCCAAGCTCAATCTCTATGCAGCTGAAAAGTGCCAGACAATAAGGCAAGCGGCCACTTTAGTTGGCCCTGAAGGCCATCTGCCATGGCCACACCTGAAAACAGTATCTGACAGGCAATCAATAAGAACGCCTCTGGCTGCGGTGGCCAACCTCGGTGGCATATGTCGCTCTGATGACACCAGTTTGTCTCCCGTCCTTCCAGTGTGGTCTGAGGAAAAGATTGGAAAAGAGCACGCCTTTCAATTGCGAATGCATTTTGTGGATTTGTTAACGAGAAAACGACTCTTTCCTAAACAGCAGACGCCTCCATAAACGGCACAACAAACAGAATAACAGATGCTGCTGAGCTTTGTTTCATTTTCAAAATGAAACTGCTGCTCTCTGTGCTGCAACAATTTGCTTGTAAAGCGTTGCTATCCAACGGGTGAGCGTTGTGTGTTCTGTTTAACTATTAAATTCAAGGGTGTTTGTAATTTGCTCGAGGAGTGCTTCGCTTTGGGAATGTTGCCTGATTTTGACCTTAAGATATCGAAATATCCTTGAACTTAGAGTTAGCCTGTAAAGGCATCTTGTGAGTACTGCTTATTCAGCAGATGGTCCAGATGTTCCATCTGAGTCATTTCCCAAAGCAGTCTGCAGTCAGGTCTTTTTCGTGTACTATAAAGAAGGGGTTAGCATGTTTAAGACTGCTCTATGTAATTGTCTATAATACATGCTCACATGACAGTTGTTTTTCCTTTTTTAGCAGCAGCAACAATTTGCAAACACCTGGTGGAACAACATGTCTGCTGAGTTTATCTTATGAACTATTTCTCATTCCAACGCTCCTAAGAAAGGTTGTTAGTAAAATGAGAAGCAATATTGTGACAATGTGCTGAAGGTGGAGTGTCAAAAAGAGTAGGAGCTTCTTAAAGAGACAGAGGCCCAATTTCAAGATGCCAAAGTAGGAAGTCAAGTTCATTTTAAGTTAAGTTTGATATATTTATGACAAGTGAAGGTAACAGAGTCCCTCCATTGTGCTATAAAATGGCGCTGAATGTGCTTAGAAAATCCATAAGTGTACCCCTTGAAAGGTTTATAATTCAGGTGATTCATATTGTAGGGGTTGCAAAAATAAAAGTAGATATATTCTGCACCAGGAATGGATAGAAGCATGAACAATTTTGCAAAGGTGACTACAGAGAGTATATCAAATGTTTGAATGAGTCCAACAGTGAAGGGATTAAAGACCTTAATTCTTACACAACAGGTATATTATTGCAAACTTCATCTTCAAATTAAGCTTGTTTGAAAAATACTATTAAAATCATAATAAGGTGGTCACCAAAAGTTCTAAGTGAGATTATAAAAAGACAGTTTAGTCTTTGTGGGTGGAAAAAGTGCAAGTAGAATATGTGCCCAACATATTGACTTTCTGCAGACTGTCAACCCCAAAACAGTCATCTCCGACTCACATTCTTCTTCATGTATCGCGCGATGATAAACTCATCACATGATTGAGTGGGAATTGTAATGCATATGAAAGTTGTGTGGGTATTTATTTATTTATTTATTTTATTTTTACCATCAAGGCAAACAAGAGTGTTGTATTGGCTGTTTCATGGAGTGATTGAGCTATTCCATTACACACGCAGCACTTATAAGAGAGCAGTCACTTTTCATTTATATCCTTATTAGGCAAACAAATTGGTATTATATAAGTGCACAACCACCACACTGTGCATGCGGATCTTTGAATTGCCTTACAGTATCTCCTCCAGAATTCAGAATTAGCTGCAGCTATAAATCCAACAGGCTCATTGGACTGTATCCATTTTTTAAATAAAAAGTGTGTAAATGAGTGAGTTTTATGAGAGGATACTCAAAAAAATTGCTAGACCAACAAAAAAAACTAAGGTTTCCAAAATAAATAAATACATAAAATACCTTTAAGAGTGCCAAAAGAAGTGTAAAATATTGATTCGCCGTATATGTCATCATCAGATAGGTGGAACGACTACACTGAGTTACTCAAGAAAGATGGTGGAAATAGTTTATCAGAGCCCAAGTTCAAATCTATTTCTTATCTTGTGTTTGGATGCATAAAACAGAAACATGCTGTTAATTGCTTGTATTGCTAATAGCAGTTGGCAAGAAAACAAACAACAGATCCCAACTGTTCAGCTTGTAACCACAATGCTCCTACCTCAGGTGTGCCACCGAGAACAACTTCTGAGCCAACTGGAATGCTGCAGTAAATATACAGTTACATCTTCCTATAAGTACAGATGTCTTGCCCACAAAGTGCTGTACAGTCAGCAAACGACTTCACCTCGTGAATTAGTCTGAACGTTGCAGAATATGATCACTTGAGAGCTGGAGTGGAGCACTCGTGCAAAGCTGTTATGAACCCAGGAAATGAAGTTCTTTTGCTCCAAGCTTTACATCCTGCTGCCCGTCCTGTTTGCCACTTGTGTTTTGATATACAAAACCTGAGTAGCATGAGTGACACGGGGTTATTGTGTTGAGATTGTTGCATATCTAACTCTCCACTCAGTTACAGCAGTTTGAGTTCTCAAAAGCAAGAAGAAGTGATGGCAGCCGCTGAAAATTGTCACCGTCTAACAAGTACTTCCTAATGACGCTAAAGCCAGAGAGTAAGAGCTAAAGTGGCATGTGTCCAGTGAGACGGGACAGAAGGGACGTCCCTATGACCAAACCGCTGAACCGATCAATTGGAGAGATCTGCAGTACAACTGTTGTTAAAACATACTGAAACACGATCGTAAACACTTACGATTTATTTAAAAAGATCGTAAGTGTTTATCAACTTAAAAAGAAAAGAATGCTTTAAAAAGCAGTGAGTTAGCCTTCAGGCACATCATTTAAATGAAAGTTTAATTTAACAATGACCTTTCCAAAGTCATTGTTATAACTTCATTAACTTAATTAACACCAGATGCCTGATTCATTGACAAATGGTCTTTTGATGATGTCAGGACTGCAAAACTATCAGAAAATATCAAGATAGTACAATAATTTGTCAGCTTCAGCAGTCACCGGTATAGAAAAATGAACAGGAAATACATAAACCTGAAGGAATTGAGAAGTGAGGAACAGGGGTAAGAATAAACTCAGCAGGGTATGGGGTTAATCAAAATATTTG
Source organism: Poecilia latipinna (assembly GCF_001443285.1). Classification (NCBI taxonomy): domain Eukaryota; kingdom Metazoa; phylum Chordata; class Actinopteri; order Cyprinodontiformes; family Poeciliidae; genus Poecilia; species Poecilia latipinna. The sequence goes on along the minus strand of NW_015113243.1, from coordinate 286,938 downwards.
TAATACTTTTTTTTTTTTTTTTTAAACGGTTGTAGTTAAAGTGGAGTTCTTTTCCACTTTCACCACACTCTTGCTCAGGATCGGGGGTTGCTGCAGAGCGAGTGACTCATTTAAGAATGAGTGTGGCTGGTATGGGTTTCATTAGTGTGATTTCTGGATAAATGAACTAGACCTGCCTTTCCAGCCAACTGCCTTAAGAATTTGATTTGTTGTGAATTGACTCTGTGTAAAAAAGAAAATAAAAAAAAAATGACTGTGTAAAAAAAACATCAAATAAAAAGTAGTAGTTAAAAAAAAAAGAGCATACTGTGGATTTCATAACTCGTTCTTTTTCAAACCATGCCATGGATTACAAAAATATAAAAACGCAAATGTGTTTTGTAAATCACCACCAGTGTCAACGGATGGGATCCAAAGGGGTCAAACAGTGATGCAAGTTCAGCTGATGGATGATGTCCTTACATTTTCTGAACTCTGTCACAGTGTAATAAAAAAGACACTCCTTGTCATGATCCGTGTTTCTGTGCATTTATTTTAAGGTTTTTCTGTCTTCAGTTTCTGTCCTGAGTCTCCGTTTCTGCCTCTTCCCCGTTGATTGCTTCCCAGCTGTGTCTAGTTACCTGATTACCCCCGTGTGTATTTAAGTCCACCTGTTGTCTCTGTCTCTTGTCTGCCAGCGTCAGTCTGTCCGTCGCCACAGTAGAACTGGTTAAGTCCTGCGTCGGCGTCAGCTCTCGTTTTCAGTCTTCTGTGTATCAGTTGCTACCGGTAATTTGCTGTGTGCTTCATCATCATCATCATCTGGGTCTCGACGTTCATCCCCACAACCATACAAATCCCGACACTCCTGATGCAGCTGCATGTATTCACACAGAGTCAAAGAGGTTCTTACATCTATGCTTTGATTGTTGGACACTTTAAAAAAAAAAAAATGATATGTGATAAATGGAGAAAAACCATCATGAGAAGTCATTTGGAAAGTATCCTTACAACTAAATTGATTATTTCCTTGGTAGAAGTTCAGAAAGCTTGAGTGCTATTTATCTGTCATCAGATCTCGATGTAATTGTTATTTTCTTTGTGTGATTTTGCAGTTTTTTTTTTGTTTTGTTTTTACATCAGCATTTGTGGAGAACTGGAATACGAGCCGAGGAGGAATCTCTCAAGGCCGTGTGCAAACCTGTTTTACTTCAAAAACGGAGGACACTCTTCCCCTCGACAGACGAGACTGTTTGACTGGAGAAGAAACCGGTAAAAATGCTTTTATCTCAGTTTCCCTTCATCTCTCCTTCTCGAATCTAACTTCTTTTGGTTAACGCTCAAATTAAAACAAGGAGCACACAAGTAGAGGCATTAAACATTTTTGAAAGATAAAATCAGAACACGGCAGAGTACCTGGGTACAACTTTCATTTCCTTTTCTTGCCAGACAGCCAGTCGTGTTCATTTAGACTTTTATGTGGTGCTGGTGAGATTTGCTCACTTGAAATTGGGTTTCAAATCAGACTGTACAAGATTCTGAGCTTGTATATAAATGTTCACAAGTGATGCAAGACATTCGCCGGTTTGTCCAGGAAGCCTGGCTGCAACGTTCGAATTACAATTCGGTTACCTCAAAATGACTACACAAGTCGTTTCACCCAAAAAAAAAGATGATGTTGCATGAACCAAAGTCATCTGGTAAAAGTGTGCTGCCACAGATCAAAGACACAAGAGCTTTAAAAACTGACTGGGACATCTGGCTCTGCTGATGCCAACATGCCCCTGACAGCTGCTTCGCTACTATCATTATGTAATTCAGCACCTTGCTTCTTTTTTTTTTTATGAGCCTCTAAGAAAAGTTTCAATATATTATTTCCATGCATTATATTCAGTCATAACCATATTTGTTTTTTTTGTTGGTTTTTTTTTTGGGACTTGGACAATAACTCAAAATAACAGTTGATTTATTTATTTATCTATTTGCTAATTTATTTGCCATGTTTTCCCAGCTTGAAAGCATGACTCCGTGTCTTGACTTTAAACTATGGCACACTTCAACCACTGACTCACAGGGATAGCCACAGAAACTAACAGACAAACCAGGATGCTTTTACAGGAGCGGTTTATTGACCAAGCGTGGCATCCAGATGGCATTTCCAGCCATGCGACTGACTGCATAACACAACACTTTCCAACCAGATGAAACTACCGGCCCGCGGCAGCTTCATAGACATCTTACAACATCATTATTAGAGCAGTAATTGCCACAATGTTTCTGGTATCTTGGGCTGCTGCCTTTATGTGCAATTATGCATGATGATGACATTAATTTTGATGCGTTAAAGTACTCAGCGAGACATCATGAAAGTATCTGGAATTGGGGAGACAGCCATAATGAAAAGGCCAGCGCATTTTGCTGAGCAGAATTCTGATGTTGCATTTGGACCGACATTAGCACTGCATCAACATAACTCGGCTTAATCAATTATTCAAATGATCTAGTCTAAATGTGACTGGGCAAGTAAGTGCTCCAGCTCAGAAGGCCTTGGATAAAAAGAGAAAAGGTTTGTCATAAGCGGAAAGAAAGTTGCTCAGATATTTACCTTACATAAATGCAGGTTCTACTGCAAATGTTGTAATTTTCTTTTTACCTACTATAAGGTAACTGAAGTTTGATTAAAGCTTACTTTAAGATTTAGGCCACTGCTCAAAAAAATAAAGGGAACACTCGAATAACACATCCTAGATCTGAATGAATGAAATATTCTCATTGAATACTTTGTTCTGTACAAAGTTGAATGTGCTGACAACAAAATCATCAATGGAAATCAAATTTATTAACCAATGGAGGCCTGGATTTGGAGCCACACACAAAATTAAAGTGAAATATTCCCTTTATTTCTTTGAGCAATTTTTTATTTTTATTTTTTTACACCTATGTTTTAGCACAAATCATTCAGATGATCAAATATAACTTTGTTGGATTCAAATGATTATTTCATTTATTAAAAAGGAAAAAACAAACAGCATGGTATTATGGAAACATAATACTGGCGAATGAACTCCTAGACTTTTGTGAAAATATTTTGAGTACAGACGAGGCAAATGTGGTTCTTTTTGAAAGGAGAGTCTCCATTGCATCTTCACAACCTGAAGAACAGGTTTTAAATCTTTGCACCATAAATTCCTATGTCTGGTCATCAGTGGTCATTGGCACCTTAAGCTTGAACACTCCTGGTTTAAACAGCGAGACAATGGTTTGACGCACGCCACCAAGTTTGGCTCTCAGTTACTCAAAAACGGGCCAAAACGAAGGCTTTGAAGTGGCCTATTTAAAGTGCAAATTTAAAGAGCATTGAGATGCTGTGATATGATTAAAGCCTTTCTGGAAAACCATTCACTGTGGTGAAGCTAAAGCAATTCTTTGAAGAGGAGTGGGCCAAATTCCTCCACAGTGACGGGAAACACTGATTACCAATTATTCTAAATGCTTGGTAGTACTTGCAGTTCATACAAGGAGAGGTTGGTTTGGATCACTTTTCTTTTACTTTGACAAAATAAAAAAAAAGCAGCATTCTATATTTACTGGTTATCTTTATGTGAAACATAATTTGTTTTATATAAAGCATTCAAAAGTAGATTTTTGTAGCGCTTTGCCCTTTATTATTGTGATATTACCAAGGTGCATTTGGCTTGTTTTGTTTTCTGTTCTAGGGACAATAGTCCCTAAATCTATCCAGACACACAGTTTTTAAATTAATCGTTTAAGATCTACACATGTTGCATTATATCATTCCAAAATAGTTTAACGAAATAATGTAAATTTAGTTCCGGAGAAAACGATTGAATTAACATTTCCTTTAATACAAGGGTCCTCAAATCCAGGCCATAGACCTTTCTTTTTATTGTAACTTTCTTTGGTGCCTGTGGCCAAATAAAAAAAAAAAAAAAAAAACAACAGTTATATTAGTGCCATTGATGAATAACGTCCACTATAGGGAACAGGTAATTTCATGCATATGCCTCCCAACATAAAATCAGTGCTCAAAAATGCTGAAGCTGCTAAGATGCTTCAGGAATTCATTCAGTCTTGATACAGTCTGATTTTACAGATGTTGTTGCTTGAATCATGTGTTTTTCTTGCTCTTGCATGTCATTTTCAGAATAATAAATATTTAGCCAAAAGCCCTAAAATATCAGTAAGGAATTTAAATTGCAGTTTTCAAGATGACTGCCAAGAGATTTTGGAGAAACTGACAGCCTAAAGGTACACAAGAAAAATGACATAATCAGAGCATGGACCACAGCTCATGCATGCTCATGGTCCATTTCCATGCCCTCATAGTGAAAAATAGACTAACAACGTGGAGACACACCCAATTTGGCTGAAAATGAACCAGATGTTGACGATGGGAAAGGGGCATAAGATTTGCTGACAGCCAAAATGATTATTCTGTCAGATATTTCTTCATAATTCAAATCCAGCTGTGGTTTTCTTTGTCCTTTACTATCAAAAGTTTACACTTTCTGGCAAAGTGCATGGTTTTGGGATCTAAAAAAATTAGACCAGGGAAAAACTTTTCAATCGTTGTGACATTTATTACATATAATTAAACCAAACAAAAATTCAGATCAATAAAACTGGCTGCTTAAGAGTGGAGATACTCAAATTAACACCAAGTGAATCCACATTTTGATTCAACAACAGTAACACTTGGTACTAATCACAATACCACATGCTGTAGGACCACTCTGCCTTGCAAAAACGATAGAAATCTAATTGTGAGGACATTTAGACAATAGCCCACTTCAGGTAACCGTTCTATTGACTGATTCCTCTCTGCATTTCTAGTGGGACCCAAATGGCATCAAGGCAGATGCAGGATGGAGATTGAATTTAATTATGAACTGAACAAACTAACAGACAACAAAGGAACCAGGGTGGCAGCAAAAGTTTAATGGAGGAATCCAGCAGTGAGTGAATGAAACTTAAATGCTGTTGCGATGCGATTGCAGCACGCAAACCAGTTGATGACAATCAATGAATGCAAAGGAAATTGGGGAGAATCTAAGCAAGGTCCTAAGGGAATGTAGAATAATGGGCACAGGGGGAAACTGGATGGAAAAACGGAAGATCTAAGGAGAAACAAAAGTAAACACAAACAGCTGTGGCAGAATAGGGGACAATACGGGAGAGAGACAAACTCAAGAAAGAGCCAAACACAAATTGTAAAGGAACTAATATAGAGAAGCTTCTAACACTGAAATGACCTAAACACAAATGAGAACCAAAACAGAAGCATCCAGAAACCAAATCAAAAGGTGCATTAGAAGTATGTCTAGAAATGTACACACTTTGATTAAACGGCATATTGCAGCATTTTATCACTATTTCACTTTCAACTACAACAGAAAAGTTAATTTCATTTAATTCTCCAAGATTCCACAAGGAGAGGAAAAAGTTTTTAAACAATTTAGTCGCTACCTTTGCTCAAAACATTTGGGTGCTGCGCAAATAAGTCCGCTTTAAAAATGAAAGAAAAATATAACAGTACAGTTGACATGAACCTTATATTTCAATTAATAACTCAGCCACAAATGATCTTGCTTCGTTGGTGACAATCATGGAAAAAAAAAAGTCCCATTCCCATCCATTCAAAACTAATTCTGGTTTGAAATTGTCATCCGTAAACGTGGCTTCTAACTCTAGGGAAAACTTATTTATTGCAATGTGTGCTTGTTATTCTCATGATCCCCAGCCCTCTGCACCTCTGGTGAAGATGTGTAAAAATAAGAAACGGTGGCTGTGCTTGTGTACATCAACAAATGTTTGCAGACATCCTCGATTAAACACTATCTTCTCTTCTGTTTCCCATTGTAAAAGGATCTGCCACATCGTATTTAAAGGGGTTTATAATGTGACCCTCCAGAGAAGTAGAATAAAAATGGCTTCATTGTCGTTGGAAACTCCAATCGCTATTGACGACGCCAGTTATTTTTTAATACGGGATTTGCGTAACATGGTAAATTAGGGGGTGGACTTATTTTTCGGTGAGAGAATACGTTACAGTAGCAAAAAAATGAATTTATTTTAAAACTTTTTACACCTTTACTAGAGGTACTGAGGGTCCTTTTTGCTTAAAACCCTCACAGAGGTATAACACGAAAAATATGCTTTAAAAAACAATTCCCAACACAAGCACATTTGCAGTGAGCACTGACGCAATTGTGTTCGCCCTCAAGATTCCAGACCTTACAGATTGCTTGATGAAGATCTAACTGCAGGACGGACGGATGCCTTGGAGGCTGAAAAGTTCTGGCAGGGCCACCATGACGTGAACAAACTAACTGGAGGGCACGAGTCATTGAATGATTATGCGACTGTTCTCCATCTCCCTCAGCTGGAGACTCGAGAGACGTGATCTCTGAGGACAGGAGAACTTTAGACCAGTGTAATTGTTTGTGACAAGCAAGTTCACTTTGGTGCTTGCCCTGCAAACTTGACTGTCAGACATTTTTGTAAAACGAGCAAAGTTGTTTTTAGAAACGCAAAGCAAAAACAAAGGGCTTTCTACAGTTTTAGTGTGGGACATAACCAGCTTGCTTCCGGCAAGGACTGTGTAAAGTCTGCACTCTAATCTAAAGACCTATTAATAGCATTACACAGACTCTATTCTTTATTCTTTTCTACCATTTATTTTTTCTTCTGTACATTCACCAGACATCCTTTACCAACAATAACAAGTGTTGAAGATAGACTTTTTTTTTTTTTTTTTTTTTAGCAGACTTCATGCCGTAACATAAAACGCTGAAAAAGGTCAAATTAATTCATGGTAAAAATGTGAATATGAGTCTGTTTTGCTCGAACGCAGCAGTGATCACAAGTGGAACTGAAGTGCTGTGGAGGCTTGGAACTGCAACCCTTGAAACAAGTGTGAGCAAGAGAAAGCTCCAAAGTCTCCCAGAATAATGCAGTGACTCATAAATATCACCTTGCTTCTGTGGACCAAAGTGAATATCGGATACAAAGCACCCAGCACTGCTTCACCCACTCAGCTTTTATTAATATTGCACTTGGCAGAATCCCAGCTGCAAAGTTATATTCAAGTCACATACTAAAAGTCAATATAGCGCTTTAAAAGACGAGTCCTATTGGTTTTTCTTTTAAGATATTCTAATGTTTTAACTCCATATTCAGCAACCAGTGACTTGATACTTTGCTGATCCACCTGGTCCTGGAATTACACCCGCAAGTGTTTTGAGAATGTCTGCGCCAGCCTTGGACATCTGGACACTAGAATCTGTGCCCATTCTTCTTTGCAAGACTAAGCTCAGTCAGACTAGATGAAGAGCATCTGTTGACATCGGTTTACCTCTAGCGCATGAATATGCTTTCATCCAGAGTGTGGAGTCGTTGCTATGTTTATATTTGCAGTACTGGTAGTGGGCAAACCACTGCCACTTAAAATGATTTCTTTCAGTATTCTCCCCCGTATTCTCCTGATCAAGTTTTATCAGCTTCCCAGTTTATGCTGAAAAGAATCCACACAGTAACATGCAGCCGTCAGTGTAGCTTATGAAACACTGCAAACATGCAGAGTCGTGTCAAGGCCTTACCAATTGTCTTATCAAGATTCTCCTGCTTGAGCTGCCGGTCTTTGCAGCTCCTAACGTGTCATCATGGACTTTCAAGCTGGTCATGGCTCTCCTCGGACTAGGTAGGCCATCGCCTGGTAGGTCTCCACTTGCGCCGTACTCGTCCCGTCTTTGGATGATGGATTTTAACGTCTCAGAGTGTCTCAGGATGGCATCTACACAGCATTTTGTTCACCACGTCTGCTTTAGTTACCCTCAGTGGCTTCTACTCTCTATAAACAAAACAAAAAGATACACACAGCAGTCGGTCAACAGGTCACTGGAGCTCTGTGGAAGCTATGGTAATGAAATCTTCATGAGACACAACATCTCTGCAAAAGGTCAAGAGCACTTTTGTAGTGCTGCTCTCCCACTTGGACAGCATAACCTTCAGTGACAAACATAAAGGTTACATTAACCTCTTCAGTTCAGCTGACGATCTGACAAGTGGCAAGCAGTGTGTTTATAGAATCCCGTTAAGAACCTGAAGTTAGATTTCAAAATAATTTAGTGCCATTACGCTGCTCTTCTATGGTGCTGATTTGCTTTGGCTCTTCATTCTAGGGATCTGTGTGTCACTGTAGCTGCAGCATATCCACTTCAGAAAAAGGCTTCTCATGAAAATGTACAAAACACATTTATTTTTTTTTTAACTTTTGGTAAGCTTGTGCTATTGTTAATCAGTGACTTGACTAATGAGAGAGCGTGACTGGAAAGCACACAGCAGGAAGTTTATTGTGCATTTTCTAACATCTTGCTGCATGAAAACACACGGCTTTTAATAATGACCAAAAATGTGTCAAGTTTGATTGAATCACCTAAGAGGTCTTCTTTTATTAATATTCCCACTATGAGAAGGCGGTGCTTTGTTCTTTAAAGGCTGCTAATGTGGGCTTTAACCTTACTGATGTGAACAATATTTTGGGAGGGTTAAAAATTGTCAGACCTGCTGCCAGTCAAAAAAGAACTCTAAGGCGAATCCTTTTCTTTCTTTTTTTTTTTAAATAAAGGTTGTCAAGTTCTTTGATCCATCTCAATCGAGGGAATCGCTGCTCAAACATTATGTATATATTAATCAGTTATCTCCCCTTTCATTCCACTGATTATATACTTTAATATATAATCCCTCTCATATATTCTGAGAAATTACCTTTTAAAAGAAGCAAAAACAATGGGACCAATAGCATTTCAAGCTACATTATAAGAAAGAACATATTCAGTTTTGTAGGTTTAGGGATATACTCTATTCTGTAGAAGGTTTGCGTAAACTGTCTGTATTGTACTTCCATGAAATTTCTCCCTGTGCTCTGTCGTCCCCCCCCCCCACCCCCCAGTCCAAAGGCATGAGCTCTGGGTTAATTGGTGATTATAAATTTCCAGTGGATGTGAGCATTTATGGTTGGCTGTGTCTGTGTTAGCTATTGCCTTTTACTCTGGTGGGCTTTAGAATAAATCATTCTTCCAGCTGGAGTCATTGAGAATCAAAGTTATTTACGCTAATAAACTCAGATTTATATGCTTCTTCTGGGGAGGATTTTTTTTTTTCCGCCCCCTTCAAGCGTGTAAATAAATGCTAATTAGTGGCAACATATTTTTCCATGCATTCAGATCCATTCAGCAACTCCGAATCCATATTGTTGATTTTGGTTGGTAGAATATCGGATACGGTACCAGGCAAACATTGAAAACGTATACACAAATGCAGAAAAGCAGAAAACAAACTGCATATATAATGGATGAAGAACAAAGCTAACAGACACGTAATAAACAATAAATCACTAACATTTGCAGCATAACAGGCAACTAAAATGAATAATGAAGCAATTGGAGAAGTAGCATAATACCCCCAGAAAGTATTCACACCCTATTTCCTTTTCCAAATGTTGTTTTGTTGAATTAAATAGTTATTCATGAAGCTGATTCACAAATAACACAGACAAAATGTTACATAATGACAAAAGTAAAAACACATTTTCAGATGTTTATTCAAAATTATTAGTTTTACTGCCGGATGTTATTTTATCTATAGCCTGTTGATGCATTGTCTTTGGTACATTTTGGAATTTTCCTGCTATGGAATCAATATTTTTTTTATATCATCTTACATTTTTGGACATTTTTTTTATTATCATTTATACATCTAACCATAGTTACCAAAGTATCCCCACCCTCAGCTATGACACTCAGATGCATCTGATGTCCAGTAAAGTCCAGAGAATACAGTCATGTTCAATGAGCACCAGATTCTGCTGAGGTGCTCTACTGAGAGACTGAAGAACTTGTTTTTCCCCTCATGCCACTATGACACCAAGGACAGCTTCATATTGAAAGATGACAATTAATCTTTCAAGACAGCTATGACTTGAAGCACATAGACCAGAATACGAAGGCTTGACTATAGTTAGCCGTGTGAACTTCAATGAAGGACCCAGCCGGTTCTCATACTTGAATCCAGTTGAACATCTCTGGAAGGACTTATGAATTTCTAACAAGGCTGCCCAACCAACCCGACTGAGCCTGAGTGTATCTGCAAAGCAACATCAGTGGAAGTTTACAAAAGAAATCCGCACTACGTTTCTAGAGACCGACTTAAAAGGATTTGAAACCGTCATCGCAGTCAATGTTATGGTCCTAGGTTATTTATGTTGCATTGTTTTTTTTATGAAAACCTTGTTTATTTATGTTTATATCTTGCCATATTCGATTGTGTTCTCTGTATTCATTATTGTTCAGAAGTTATTGCCGTGCATACACCCATTTGTTGTTTTATCTAATTTCTCAGTTTACTCTTGTGCTTTGTGGTTTTGTATTTTTGTTCTCTTAGTTCAGTGTTGCCTGACTGACTGTATTAATTTATTACTAACAAGTGTTGATCTATTCCAAACACATCACTGTGCAAATTAAACGACAGCAAAAGAGTAATGTGTATAGAAACAATCATTCCAACTTCATGGGCAAGATTTTAAAGGAAAAACCTTTGTATTTCATTCCACAACTAACGCTTAAGTAATAAAAAGCTATTGTAAATAACAAAACCCAGATCAGAGTAGCAGGTAAATTATATTTAGTAAGTACAGCTATCTCAAAATAAACAGACTTTGTTGGAAAAAAAAAAAAATTGCATCTTATCTGTGTCATCACTCTGTAGTCAACAACAGTGGAAAGGTTAAGAATAATGAATTTCTGCTTTTAAATGTCAAACACTAAATTGAACTATTGATATGTCCGCCGCTGGCCAACTGCTCAAACACAATGTGGTTAATAATTCTAAAGGAATCCTCGCTTTGTGCGTCAAAATCCTTCCACTTGCTGCAAAAATTGATTTGGTCATTCAGAGAGAACATTACATTTAGCCATCTTGGATTAACTTGAGTTGTATTTCATTCCACTGCTGACCCAGTTTTCATTCCATGCAAAGAATTTGAGATTCTCAAGGTACTCAAAGCAGGCAGAAAATCTGAAGACGTATCCGTGGAATGTGTGCAAAATTACATTCAGAGCTGACAGTTGGTCCAGTCAAACACTGGCTCCCGTGAAAGTATGACGACGAGTCAGTAAACTAATGGCAGGAAATCTGAGACGCACACATTAAATTTCATCATGACTTGTAAAAAAATCAGTTCTAAAATGATATACTTAACCAGCAGTTTTTGTTTCTTACAATGGGTCTTCATTAGTAGCAATTCGGAGTCATACTCTAAAGTATTTTTTGCATTAAGAAAAACTCTTAGCTAACAATACAGAACTGTGGACTTGGCATATAGATGTATCCTCGCTTTATTATACAAAAATATTATCTCTGAAGAATATACCACTTGGACTTCATGACAGGTGTGTATGCAAGCAAGTGAAGCATGACCCTAAATTCAATAAATAATAATTCAATTTTCTGAATATTATTATAGATGAAAAAACAGCATTCCCTATGTTGCATTATGTTTTTGCTTAAACAGTTTTTCTCTAAACAAATGCCGAGAAGCCCTTTAAGTTTGATACCGTCATTGTTTGGTTATGATTGGACCCAAATACAAACAGGCTGAAGCAGTGAGATGGTGCGTAAAAAATAAGAACTTACAAAACAACAAGGAAAAGGAACAAACTAGACTAGACATGAAGGTATTGAAAGAATCCAGCAGTGAATGAGAGCAGATTTTAAACAAAGTGGTAGTCTCAATATTGCTTTTATTATTATTTTTTTATTTCACCTTCCATCAGCCTGCCAGTATGCTTCTCTTCACAGCTGTTTCCGTTCACTTGATTTTCCTCTGCCCGCATTCTACCTCAGGTGTTGGCCATTTGCCTCTAGTGCATTCAATACGGAAGCGCATTCATAACATAACACGTTTTAACAAGATACGTATCATGTTATAACGTGAGCGCTCAAATTTTTTTTTTTTCCTGCGTGACAGCAATGCGCTTCTGTACATTCACACTGCAGTCTGAGTTCACTTTTATCTGACACTGAACATATTGGCTCATCTTTCTCTTAATCTTTACAGTTAAGGTGAGGTTGTAACAGAAAAGGGAAAACTCATAATGGGCAAAGAGTTAGCTATATGCTAACCCTGCTGAGAACAAATAGATGCTAATGCTAAAAGTAGCTTTAAATATGATCTCATTAATTTTGTCTTCCTTTTGAGTGAATTGCAAAATTATAACTATAAAATTTCTGAAGAAATTTAAACGGTGCCTGCCAAAGTGTGCCCATCGGTTGGAATCCAGTGTTCTGATGCTAAAAATTAGCATCAATGCTAAAGTAACTACAATGTGCTTGACACCATGTGGGGAGTCACAAGCATGTTGAGCAACATGGACTTATGCCATTCAGTATGTTAAAATTGGTGTATAACCTAAAATTAGCCAAAATGCTTATGTTGGCCTAAATGCTGCCAATGTTGTCTTACATTAACTTCCTCCATTTAGTGTGCTAAACATGGCTAATATATATATATATATATATATATATATATATTTAAAATGGCTAAAAAGCTTTTTTTTTAAGGAAAAGGCTAGGGAAAAGATTAATGTTAATGCGCTGCCTTCTGATTTTTACTTTTGCAAAAGTAAAAATCAGATGTTTACTTCGTGGCAATTCGTTACCCGAAAACACTTATCTCTTAGCAACAGATTAACAACAAATGTTCAAAAAACATAAGATTTATTTTGCTCTTTTTAAGTACTACTTGTCTTACACTACTTACTACCTAATAAGAACTGTGCATCTGGGGAATTTGGCAGAAAAATGAACATGTTTTTCTTTCTTTTCTTTTGTCATTGGTAAATATAAACTTTCAACACGAAAGTAAAAATCTGATTCATAGCAAGTAAGTAATCTTATTGTTCATAAGACATAAGCTCTTTTGAAATACTGCTTACTTGCTTAGACACAAGAAATTCATAGTTGGTAAATTTTGCGAAAGTAAAAATCAGATGTCTACTTCGATGGTTGCCAGTAAACGCACTCATCTCTTAGCAACAGGTTAACAACAAATATTGTTATTGTTCAATAAACCTAAGACTTCTTCTGCTCTTTTGAAATACTACTTCTCTTACACTATAATCTACTTAAAAAGAAATGTGCATTTGGTGACAGACTTTCAACACAAATGTAAAAATCTGATTTTTATTTCATTGGTTACCAGAAATCGCGCTCATTTCTTAGCAACAAATTAACAACAAATATTGTTATTGTTCAAAAACATGCTCTTCTGCTCTTTTGAAATACTACTTCTCTTGTACTACTTAACAAGAATTGTGCATTTGGTGAAGTTTTCAGAAAAGTGAAAGGTTTTTTTTGTTTTTGTCATTGGTGGTAAGTATGTTGTAAAACAGACGTTCGACACAAAAGTAAAAATCTGATGTTTACTTTGTGGCACTTGGTTACCAGAAAACACGCTCATCTCTTAGCAACAGATTAACAACAAATGTTATTGTTCAAAAAACATAATATTCCTGCTTTTGAAATGCTACTTATCTATTACTACTTAACAAGAACTGTGCATTTGGTGAATTTGGCAGAAAAGTGAAAATGTCCTTTTTTGTCATTGTTGGTAAATATGTTATTAAACAGACATTCCACACAAAAGTAAAAATCTTATCTTCATGGTACTCATCTTTTAGCAACAGATTAAGAACAAATAATAATAGCCTTAGGCGGTGCACTAAACTGAGAGGAGTATTGAGGCTTTTATTTTGAAATTGTCAGCTTCATTTTAAGTCGATTGGAAATTTTGCTCAATTTTTTGTTAATTGCGTCGCCATTTATATATTTGTTCTCCTTTTAAACATGCTAATGTGTTTGTTTCTCAGAGTTGGGTACAGTACCTAAAAATTGTACCAAAGTAGGGATTGCACCACTTGTACACCAGCAGTAAAAAGTAACAGTCCAACAAATTACTCGAAAGCAAAAAAAAAAAAAAAAAAAATTTAATAAAGGGAAATTCAAGTATGTGTAACTGATCAGATCATCTGATTTAGTATTTAAAAGCAAAAAAAAATAACTTATACAGTCTGTCATGGGAATGACAAGTAGTACAGCAAATTGACATTAAAATAAAGTTTGTGGAGAAACAAGAGCTAACCACTTTAGCTTAAAGTCGGTTGCTGTGTCTGTATCTCCACCATTTGTGTTTTTGCTTCAGTTAATGAAGATACTATTGGCAGAACTAGAACTTTCACTTGAGTAGTGATACTTTATAAAAGTACAAAAGGAAAAGTAAAAAGTACTGTGCAGTAAAACTACTCCGAAAAGTTTTTTTTGTTGTTGTTTTATCCCCCATAAAGTGAATCAAGTAAATGTAAATTACTAGTTACTTTATTTGTTACTACCCACTTATGATTTCAAATGAAAAGTCATAATTCGCTGAGCTTTTGTCCAGGTCAGAGCTTCACAAATGAACTTCTGGCAAAACCGGTGGTCTGTGAGCTTCGATGCAAAATGGAGCTCGCTTAATCATACTGGACAACCAAATTTGCTTGTAATTATGTTTATTTAGGTATAAAAAGCCCTTTTAGTAACAGAAGTTACATTTTGGAGTGTCAGGTACAATAATTAATGAATGGGGATAGTAGTTAATCCCACCCCCTTCTGCAGAATATCTTTCAAAGACAGCCTTAAACGTTGATGGTTATTTTAGGACCTTCTCAAAGGCAAGTGTAGCGGTTAAATTGGGCATGTTGTGGAAACCGCCAGGTGCCCTCCTCCAGCCGGCCATCCAGCGGCTCGTCTGAGCAGTGCAGCTCAGAGCGCAGCAGCATCCCGCGGCTCCGCTCCGATCCGCTCGCCTCTTCCTCTCCCTTTTCTTCCTCCAGCAGCCTCCACGTCTGTTTGAATGTGTGCAGCTCGGGATGCGACAGCATTCTGGCTGCTGCGTTTCCACAGGAAAAAAATAGAAACAAACTAAGAAAAAGAAAAAGAAAAGGAAAGGGGGGGAAAAGGCTCAGCTCTCTGTGTTTTCCGTCCGTCTTTTTGCTGCTCTTACTGTCTTTTGCCGACAGTGATAAAGAGAGCAGGTACACCTATTTGTCTATTTTGCCAATTTCTCACGAGTCGCGTTTTTTTTTTCTCTCCCCCCTTTCATCACAGATGTTATGTCAACACTTTTTGGGTGGTGTGGGGTGGGGAAAGAGGAGGGGATGGGTTGGACTCTCGGTTCTAACGGAATTCTTGTGGGCTCTTTTGGTGTCTTATCTCTCTTTCAGTAAAAATCGCGGGTCCCTGTTTTTATTGTTTTTGGAATAAGAACATAAGCTTTGCTGTTTTCTGACTTTGAGACAGAAGAGAGGAGAGACTCCTTAGGAATTTCCCAAGGAATTTATCCGGACGGCTCCGGTGAGTACATCTTCTCATATACATACGCTCTGTAAAACAAAAGCACGCAAAAAATGAGTACAATAATGAAACAATGCGCATTTGTTTTTGCGTTCTGTTTTAATTACAGTCACCGGAGCTTTATGTTCTCCTGCCTGGGTGCATAGTAAGTAACAGCTACTTTTTTCCCCTCTAAATGGCTCCCGGTTAATGAGAGGAGCAGTTGTGCATTTGTTTGGATGTAGATTTTATTTAACAATGCTGCATTCCGGATGGGGTCGAGACATTTTCAGCATTATGGTCAAGTAATTAGTGCAAGCACTGTTTTTGCTCCGTAGTTCTTTTTTTTTTTTCCTCCCTCAAACAGTCAGAGAAGACGTAGAAATGGCTGGAACTGCTGTTGTTGGGAAAGTTTGTTTAATTTTCCACGGATGGTTGTTGCTGTGTGAGTGGTCTGAGAAAATAAGTCCTAACTCAGGTAATACATACTGTGGGTGGGCTGTGACTCACCCAGTTTACTTATTTTTCCACCCCCCGCTCTTAACTGTCAGGTATTGATGCCAGTTTTGACTGACTGACAGCGGATCATGCGCACTAGGTGCTACCACAAGCCCGCTTTTTTTTCTTCTTCTTTGTAGTTAGTCTATAATTAGACACTCAGCTGCTAATTTATTCAACCTGCTTTCTTCTGCTTTAGATGTACTGGTTTAGATCTTTTAAAAGTGTTTATTGGTAATTGTTCTCTTACCTGCATTAGAGAAACAATGACGGTAGTTGAAGACGAAGAGCCTGAGAGAATAGAGTGTCTGGTTCTATTCTTAAGGAGCTGGTGTCCTGCATGTTTTAAAATTCTCCCCTGGTACAGAAAATCTGAATGAAATTAAAGGTTAATTAACAGAATTCTGCAGAAACTTAATGACACACTGAGGAGTTAATTCAGTCATTCATCTGGGTGTGCTGAGGTAGGAATTCATCTGAAACATGCCAGACTGGAGCTGGACACCCCTGAGCTAATCAGAGGTACAGCCTCTGTTTTAGCTGGTTTCCTCTTCCTCAACTTAAAGCGGCTGAAAATGTTTGACACAGCTGTACTTTTAAGGAAGCATTTTTTGTTGTTGTTGTTCTAAAATGTGTCTAAATATGTAAGTGGCTCATGTAGGGTGGAGTTTGAATGTATTTGGTGTAAAAGTAGAAGTTCTTGTAGACGTGAATAGGATTGGGGATGTTTTCCCGCAGTCTAAATGTGGACTTGGTAGATAAAATCAACGAGCGTAAAAATCCGAAAGCATCAATACAGCCAGACTTGAGCTCCAGATCTTTTTATTACCCGTACACTTTCCATATGCGTCATGTGTATGAGTCACAGTTTTATCGTCGTTCTCCTATTTCCTATTTCCCAAATTAAGCTCTTTACTTTTTCATTTATTTATATTTTAATCTGCCCGGGGAATAGTCCGTCTGCTTTCTTATGAGAAGTACGGTGAATTAACGGGATCAGGTGCTGCCATTGTATAAAACTGTACTGGTTCGAGTTGGAAATTATTATTCGTGCTGAACAATGCCACTTTGATGTTCTGAAACTTGGTCTCTAGTGATCCAGAAAGCAACAATGTTGATGCCCACCCTAAATAACTGCAATGTTTAATGACGTCCAAGATATCGATGAGTTTCCAACAGTAAAACACAAATATGTAAGAATTTTGTCACTTAATTTTTCAGTTGGCTCTGAAACGAACAAAAACACCACCTATTTCTGCACATTGATATTAATGCAGTAATATCACAACTGACAAGATAATAATTACTCTAGTAATCAAATTCAGCTGTGAGTTTTGCTTCAGGACCGCAAGACACAGATTTTCACATATTTGAATATCCTAAATGTCCACCGTTAGATTCCATTTAGACAAAGTAGTTTTGCTTTATCTAAACTTGGATAACATATGTAAATCTGGGTTATTTTTAGATATAACATTACGTCATGTTTAACTTTTTGTAGCCTCTGTTAAAAACAGGTCTGATTCACAATGAGACGTCATGGAAAGTGTCATGATGGATTTGTATAACGGAGAAGAAAATGTTAAAGTAGTGGAAGGCGGTCTGCTAGTTAGATGTGTGTCGCCTTTAGATTTCCAATCAGTTGACCAGTAAATGCTGTTTACCAGTCTGTTGTGAAAGTGTCATCTGTCCGAAAAAAAAAGCCATGCATTTCAGCTTTGAAAACTTTGAGTTTTAAATGGCTAATGTAACTAAAAAGGCGCTATCCATCGGGCTACCATACCTTAGCTGCTTCTTAAGGATTGCTTGTGATTTCACCTCACACCACTGGGAGTCTTTATCCCATTGATACCGATTGGTAAAAAACTCCACACATGCCAAGGATTACATTGAGAGTATTGGCAGAAACGCCCAAATTAAATGCCTTACGCATGTGCTAAATTCAAATCTAGTTCATTTGCATCTGCCTGACAGTATATATATATATATATATATATATATATACACTTTTTTTATATAATATTTTTTAGTATATATTTTTTTTCTTTTTACATCATTTTAAGTGAATTTAGAGCAACAAAGGGTTACAGAGTCTATCAGCCTATACTGCTGAGGAGTGATTCATATGTAGCCAATTACCCATGATTTGCAGTCATACTTTGCTTCTGAGAAAGCAAAAAAAAAAAAAAAAAGCCCTTCCTAAAAGGCGAGATAATGAACTGAAAAGTTTGTGTGGTTCAGTGTTTTTGTGGCAAGCTGAGCTGAAGAGCAGCAATTGCAAATGAGGTCCAAGGGCAGCACACTCACAGCCAGACAGATGCGTCTTCCCTGGCCAGTGTAGAGTGACAGAGGGCTAAGTGAGCATGACCATCGAGGAGAGGTAATGGCATTACAGTCTGCCAGTCAGGAGGCGTGCGAGAGATGGGCTACTGTTGCATTTCTAAAGGAATTAAACGACAACACAGGAAACAGATATGAGGACACATGCTTGGTTGGTTTTAGATTTGAAAAATGTTGCTTTGGTGTCTGTGGTCAGCACTACAGATGTGTCTCTGTCTGCCATAAAACACTTTGATTACGCATTATGAATAAACGGTTAATTTTTCAACGCATCGTTGCCAAATCGAACCACGGCAGATGGAAGCCCCAACAGTTTCCTCTTTTTGCATGGTAGCTGACAAAAATACTGGAAGACTGCAGTTTTTCAGGTCAGGTATCCTCGGGTTTAAGGGCACATAGCAATTTAGTGGTGCTCAATGAACCTGCTTCATAGCTTTCCAGCTCTGTTCACAGTGAACAACATTTTCTGAGAACATTCTGTCATTTCATTTGTTCAAATCTCCAAAAAAAAAAAAAAAGAAAAAAAAATTAAAATTCAGTGAATCCACTTCTGGTACCAGTGGGACCTTGAGCTGAAGCTGCGAGATGATCTGGTTGTTCTGGGGTTGACAGAATGCAGAGTTAACTATGCTTTACAAATGTAACTCATGTGACATAATCCAAGCAACTGCTGAAGTAGAAATGGGACTGTCCCAACACCTGATCAGTTTGTTTTTCATTTATTTATTTTATTTTTAGAAGTGCACCAATCAAGCTTTTACTGCCCTGTTCTCATTTTCCACAGTGATCTGACTGACTTCGATTTTAACCATTACATATTTTCCAGATTTCCAAATGTGACCATTCTGTCTCCTTGATGGTAGAAAATAAGGAAATTACAAAGAAAAATCCTCATTAATCCACCAAAACGTATGTCCATGACTGCATTTAATTAATAGGAAAAAAGAATTATTCTGTAAATGACCTACCAATCACAGAGCAGAGTCCATCGATGATGCTAATTCCCAAAACTTTTCAGGCTATTTTTTTCCTGTACATAGTCAAATTTGACAGTTTGAGGTTGATTTATTTCATTTCTATGTTCTTGAGAAACATGTAAAAACTGCCCAGTCAAGTGCAAAAATGAAAAAAAAAAAAAAAAAGGTGAATGCACTTAATCTTCAAGAAAAGTATTGGCTTGTCATCCCTTTGTTTGTGATAAAAAGAGCATCTTGATTGCGGTCCAGGGCTCAGAAAGCCGAGTCGCCCACTCCCATGGGCCGCTTTATAATGAGGATACGCTGTCAGATAATTAGATACACCTGGCTCAGGCGTTTTCAGGAAATTTTTGATTCATCCAAAAATAAAATGCCTGTGCCTGCCAACATGAAAGCAGGGGGGGGGAGGAAATCTCCCGCTGTCACATCGCCTCCCCGCTCACAGAGGCAATGTTTTATTTAGTTATCCACATCTTAGCGTGCTCTTGGATAAGGCGAGGCTTCATTTTGTAATAGCTAGAGGATTTGGTGCCAAAGTTTTTCGTCTCTCTTGCAGAGCTCTCTCAGAAGGGCGCCGTTGTCCCTCTGTGGACACAGTCCCTAAAACTGAATGTTCTGGTGGTGCTAAATATACCAGCTCTTCCTGGCTGCCCAACACAAGATTCATCTCACATTTCTCATCCGAAGACAGTTGCATGACAAAATAAATCCAGCTCCAAATAGATGTGGGTAAACAAGCATGTCGGACGGCTTCAGAGAGTGCTGCTTGCACACAGGTGTGTAGACGGGAAGAGGTCCACATCAGAGGTGGATTTTCGTGCAATGATATGCTAGCTGTCCCTTCTTTCCTCATGTAACATTTTAAATACTGACACACAATGCTGCTGGAAGGTCACAATTGAGCAGACATTTCCTTCACAGGAAATCCTTCACAGGTACGCAGTGAGCTCTAAATGCCTTACTGAATTCCATGCAGCACACAAACACAAAAAGCCATTTCACAAGCTGCTTTACTCAAACACAAACTTAAAAATGTTCCGCTTTTGGTGTTTACTAATAGATCTTCAAAATTCCTTTTCTTATGCTTGATTAGACCAATGACTTGGTTATACAATAAACACTATTTGGGTTAGTTAAAGAACAGCAAGAAGCCATCATTGTCGCTTGTACAGACTTAAGGCAGATGACCTCGTGGGAACAAGTTATAAAATACTCATGGAGGCTAATCATGTTGGGGCTCTATGGGCCTTCCAATCTAAAACTTGGAAATCATCACCAAAGATTGGTGTTTTTCTATTTCGTGCTTTTACAGTTTTGGTTGGTTTGTACCGAACATTTTCTTGCACTAGATGGGGCTGTTTTTATTTTTATTTTTTTTATTTTTAATGACAAACTAATAGTCAATTAGGAAGAATAGACATGTAGATACCAAATAGGACGTTCAGTCAATTTGTGTTTGTAAGATGTCAGTCTCATATTGTATCCAGCTAAACACCAAATTATTTAATTAATCTGGCTGATTTAAATTGCTTAAATCAGCTAAATCTATAGGTGATTTAGGTCTAAAGCAGGGGTCCCCAAACTACGGCCCGCCACGTCATTTGGTCCGGCCCCCTGAACAATGCCGGATCCGGCCCGCCTGCTCATACCAGTGTTTTTTTTCATATATTGTATTTTCCGGTTTATATGTGGATTTTTCTTCAACCACCAGGGGGCTTTTGAGCAAATGTGAAACTTACTTTCCCTCAATGGAATATATACTCGTCAGTCACCGTTTCACTCACGGTTTTTTCCATTCTGGGTAAAAATCTATCCAAAAGTGTCGTCGTCTCTCCCCCACACCCCCCGTCGACAAGAATTTCTTTGTTTTTTTTTACTGCAAAAACTAAGACCACAGAAAGGAACAGCTATGTGGCCCTCGCAGGAAAAAGTTTGGGGACCCCTGGTCTAAAGTTTATATTTGACCAATATGTCTCTTCTAACTGGAAGTAGCAAGATTTATGAGCAGCCCATCATCAAAATAGGAGTGGAAACATACAAAAGACCTGTTAGCAGCAATATGAATGATTTGATTGATGTAATGCTAATAATTTACTTTGGTTACTGGGAAGGGGGCCATTTTTTTATCTTAGTTTTATAAAACAGACTTTTTATTTTTAGCAAAGTTATACTCCCTCTACATAGTATGTCTTTTGAGACACGCCTGTCTCATTAGCCCTCAGAAACAAACTTTTTGGTTAAATATGAGTGATTATACATTTAAAAAAAAAGTTTGGGCTTAAATGTAAGAAACTGATCAACCAGTTATCCACTATCTTTAGGAGTAGAGTATAATATCAAAGCATGAGACTATACCCGGATAAAAACAAAATTAGGTGCCATTCAAAACACCATTAATATTGTGTGCTGCCAACGTTAATGGTGTAGATCTTCTTTTTTTTTAAGTTCTGTGAAGTTATTAATAGGCTTACATGTAGTAGAAGGATATTGTTTACTCTTTGGATGACTTAAAGTTAATCTGTGATCATATTCTTGAACCTCACAGCCAGTTTTGGTGTCCAAACCCACAGAGTATTTGCAAATAAAAATTAGCTGCATTCAATTTCTCCAAGACTAAATGGCAGCTTCAAACAGGAATTGAACGAAATCCCTCTTATAATTCCCCTGCCAGCCTATGCATCTAAATTGCTTTATACTGATGTCTGAAATAGCTTTTGTTTCTGCTATCCGCTATTGTCGCAGTCACCGTGTTGGAGCACAGATGCTAAGAAACCCTATTTGCTTCGACTAAAATACAGAAATAAATTCCCCGAGATTGAGTGACCAGAAATGGGCAATGCTTAATACTCGTCGTTGTTTATGATGTGGCAAGATAATGTGCTAATTCTACAAACGCACATCAGAGCCTAAAACGGTGTGACGTAGTTTGTATTTTTGTGAAGGTTATTCATTACCTAATTTTAAGCAATCTGTCTGAGTAGAGCAAAGATCAGAGAACGTGTGTCTGGCGCGGATTTTAGTTCTGTCGAGAAAAACACCAGGTTACTCCTTTATCAACCATGTTATATATACCACTCCATTTTGACACAGTGTTTTATTGCACATTGCTGACAGCATATACATTTAACCCCTTTCAATCACTTGAAGAATAACTTCTTGGTGTGAAACTGTGATTAAGTCCGGCTATAATTTCATGCATCTGTGGTAATTCAGTTAAGTAGATTCAGTTGTGCACAGGTCTCAACCATAGTTATTAGTTTTGTGGTTTAAACTGCTTCTAGTTTTTAGTAGTGCACTGTACTGAAAGGCTATAATTCCAACCTACATATTCAGGTCTGTAATCTTTAGGTTTTATATATAATGAGATCTATAAAGTAGATTGCAATATCATCTGGCTTGTATTCCAGTGTTCTTTCAAAGACCATAAGACATGCAAACTGAAATTATATGCTTTAATTAAAAGGAAAAGAAACAGCTTGCTGTCCAATGGTGTTTTTGTTTTTTATACCCGATTCTGATTTTCAACTTTAGCCTGATTTTTTTGAGATTGAATTAGGATTTCAAACTTGGCACTCTTTGTCAACACACTTCTCTGTTTTCCTCACTTCTCTTTGTGTGGTTCAACATGAGGATTAAAATGATTGTGATTATATTTTAATAATCATTTTAGGTAAAATAACTAATATTATTGCACTATGTGATATTTTAGCAATAAAAGTAGATAAAGAAAATCATATACCATCATTTCTGTTGTTCTGATTGTTCAAGGACATACATTGTAGTATTTTTGCTCACCACATTTAAACCCTATACAAACCAGGCCCACTGCAGATATTAGATTTGGATGTTAATTTGTTTCATACAGCTCTCTGTCAGTAAAGGTGCTTGCTAAAAACATGATATAGTTTCAAAAGAGCAAATATCAGTTTAACCTTACAACATTTTAGTAAGCTACAAGTGCTGTACCATGGTTTGGTATTTTATCTCCAGCCAAGGAAATGCTTTGGCAATCCTGTGCTGTCTAGCACCTCGCGAGAGCTCCAGAGGTTCTGGTATGTTGTGTATTGACAGCCGAGTCTACTGGGATTTGGAGGCAAAGAAGAAAACAGAGGAATAATGCAGGCAAGCTGGAGCCAGGGTACTCTGCACAGTTCGATGCTGCTGCCTCTAACCGACAAGAACAAGAGAAATCAATTAGACCTACTTCGGTTGCTATCCAAGGGACTTCCACCATTGGAAAGAGTAGAGAGAATCAAAGTGTTTGGCAAAAACAAAGGAGCAGAGGACAAAAGTAAACTCAAGCAACAGTTTTGTTTTGTTCTCAGACTGGCTGTTGACCTCAAAACAACTTTACATTTCTCAGTTTTCACTTCTTGGAATTTTCCCACATTTTTATTTCATTTTTTATTTTTTATTTTTTTTTTAAACCTGATCTGATGCAAGCCTTTTCTCTCATGGTTTCTTCGGTTCGGTTTATGAAACAAGATGGGGAGGTGAAGCCGTTCCCTGTATTTGATAGAGGTTTCAAAGGAAATTCTTTAATCTCAGCTCCACTAGCCCTCGCGTATCGTTTGGCTTATGTACCTGATTTATTTTAAACCACTTGGAGGTCACTGTCAATAACATTTTCATTCCATAACATGACAGACACAGCAGTGCTGCTTTGCCGAGTAAAAATGTAATATCTAGCCATAGCTGTACAGCTATAAAGCTTGTATTTAAACAGGATTTAGATTTACTGAAGTCTTTACTTGGGTTTTATTAGGAAAGAAAAAATCCTTCAAGTCTAAAGGAAGAAATTTAAATCCAAAATTGGAAAAAGTCCAACTATGGGATAAGTGAGACTTGAATCCACAGGATATAATTTATTAATCATGTTTTAAAGCCGGCTAAACTACAGTCTGAATGTAATGGGCAAATGTGGGGTGTCTTAGTAAATACTGAAAAAACTGGTGTCTCCTTCTAAATGTGACCACAGGAACTTTCAGTGTAGCGTTGCAAGCTTCTTTTCCAAAAGAGGTGGAGGTAATCAAAAGGTTTATGCAGATAATGTGGTTTGCATATTTTATTAAGTGCAGCTTAGACATCTACTTGTAAATACAGCTTCTAGGCAGAGAGTGCATGGCATGAATTTCGCCATCCTGAGGCTTCAGTGTCTTTGATCCGAGTGAAAAGGGACAGTTTTGATCAAGCCCTACCTTGAACATTTTAAAGCAAATCCCTGACAAGATCAGCAGCTCTTGGGCTGTGCAAAGTGTAATCTCCACACAAAGGGGAATGTGGACGTCCCCTGGAAGGGTGTTGAAGCCTATTACATTGTGCATATTAAAGTCTTTTCCTCCTATCTATCTTGATGAATATCTAGGACATGGTGGACAGGGGATGGGATAGTGTTTTATAGAGTGGGAATTTAATTTAACAGAGGTGCCTGTCTGATAGTTTTTAAACGACTATGATTCCAAGTTGACTGCAGTTTAACGGCTCTGGGTGGATTACAAGAATTAGAGTTCAGTCCTTGTTACTTTCTTAACGACCAAATGAGTATTTTATGGTTTGAGGGACACTGAAAGCTTATAAAAACTGTCAGTAAACATCTCTGCTGAAATTGGGCTAAACGCAATTGGCACGCGAAGGTTAAACGGACATCTAAGTCTTGTTTAAAAGGTAAGCCAAACCTCATAATCAAGTCAGTCAAGTTTGACTGACTTCATAGAAGAAGTCCTTTAGTTTTTGGGCATATTGGTTTTTAGGCTTTTATTTGGAATTCATGCTTTAAAATAACTCCAAAGATGATTTTTACACATTCTTAAAAGTAGGGATTAGGGGTTGAAACGGGGGTTGAGAGAGACTTTGTAGAAACAGTTTTTTGAACTTTTTATCATCTCATGTTATTCCGTCATCACTGAACGCAAGCTGTGAGGTGTCTTTCTGTTTCTGACATACAGAGAACATACCATTGTTATGCTCCATCTGAACATCAAAAACATGGAAACCCACAAAAGAGCTTAAACAAACTTACAGCCACCACCATAGCCCCAATATCTATAACCACATCCCCAGATATTAAATAACTTTTGAAAATTCAGGCTCTGACATCACCATGTTTTTGAAAAGGAACATATAAAAGTCCAACGTTACATTCCTATCTTGCTGGACATGCAAGCGAGTGTGTGTGTGTGCATGTGTATCTGTTTGTGAAACAATTTGCATCCATACAGGCACTGTAATTTCTGCTAAAATAATTTGTGTTTTTAAATACCCATACAAAATTCAAACGCTAAAGAGTATCCTAAAACAGTGGCAGCTCTCTCCCCCCCTCAGTAAACGTTTTCTATTTTTTCATACTTTGAATTTTAATGTGATCAAAATAAACACAGAAAACGGGCTGTGGAAAAACCAATAATAACGGTTTCCAGCAAAGATGAACATTAGGTATGCATAAAGTAGGGTGCACATTGTCAATTATAATTGCCACTGACCAGTCTTTTGGTTAGCGTTTTCCACAAAATGAAGTGTTAGCGGACAGGAGGCACAAATACTGTAGAAAGTGTTCAATGGTGAAAATATTAATGGGACATAGCCTGAATTTGCAAAACTATTTAATTAAAACACACACACACACACATCCACCTGCATGTCCAGCAAGATAGGAATGTAACTTTGGACTTTTTTAAAATTGAAACTAGTTTTTGCATCCAGACAGGGTCATTGTTTATATTTTCCGATTTTAACCAGCGACTATGTTAATTTACTTTTTACTGATCAGGGCTGTGGTTTTGCACCACTCGGTGATTTCTGGATTCCACTCTCACTGCACATCCACAGTTGACTTTAAATGTCCAGTAAAAGTGAATATACGAAAAGAAGCAGTTCCAACCTGTTATAATTTAGTTTGGCATTTAGCATAACTTCCAGACGTGAGTTATGCGCTTCAGTAAAGTTTTTTTATGTAAACGAAGCGATATGAACTAAACCGTCTGGGTTTATTGCCATCTAAATTTAGTCAAAGATCAAGGCCTGATGAGGTCTCCGATCTAGACTCGGCGTTGAAACTGGCATCTCTTGCCCTTTTAGAAAGATAAAACTGAAGATTTAAAACGGGAAGATGGACCCGTATTCTCGTGAAATGGGCACCTTTGTAGCACAACCCTCAAACCTTGTTTCATCTGTAATCCTGTGTGTGTGATACCGCTGTCCCCTGGAAGAGCACACAAAGTAAACACAGCACTCCCTCCTCCCACTCAGCCCTCCTGTAGGTTTGGCTGTGGGTGCTCAGCAGATCCCTCGGCATCACGGCAGAATAACAATGAGGGTTTTGGCAGGGATCAGTTCCCCAGCACAGAGTCATACTGGGTAGGGTTTTGTGTAAGACCCGGGATTCCTCAGCTTACTGCCAGTTTAAGATGACAAACAAATGGTAGCGAAAAGTTCAGAGTCGCCGGAGGTGAGGGGGAGTCGGTTTGCATCCCCTCATGCAACCCCTGCCGCTTCACACAGAAAACAGCTTCCCCTCTGTTCCTGCCTGGTTATGTGTTGTGGCTTGTGATATCGGGTCTCATGCGTATCCACGCAGGCTGGCGTGCGTTTCCTCACAATTCGTTGGTTCTGCAAGCCCGTTTCCCACTTTGAAGCCTCTGCATGCCGTTATCCTCCACCTTCCTCCTTTTGTTTTCCTCATCATATGATCCAATAAAAGAGGCTGGGATCTGTCAAAATCAGTCCTTTCTTCTGTCTGGCCTGTCAGCTTTTTTTTTTCTTTCTCTTAGGTCTGCCAGAGAGATTCACTGAACCCTGACACACCAGCACCTCCTAAAAATGTCAAAACGAGGTTGACATGTTGGCCTTTCTAATGATACGGTTTATGTTATGATCAGCAGCTTCTTTTTCTTCATTTCTTCATTATCTAGATCTTCTCATGATGTTACAAACTACACCCATTTTAGATTTTGAATAGGGAAGGTTGTTTGTTTTTTGTTTTTTTTTAAAGATTTTTAAGCAGATCCTAATTAGGTTAAAATTTGACGTATAGCCTGTAACAAACTGGATGTATATTTTGAATTATTTGTATTTTTGGTCAAATAAAATCCTAGTTAGACCTTTAAAATAGCTTTGGTTTGGCAATTAAGACACATGTAAATATAAAAAGGTTTATATTTGCATGTTTAATTGTCTAAAAAACAGGACATATAAAGTATCGACCAGAGAAATGTGCAGAAACCCTGAATTTCACTAAAATTTTTAAGTGAATTTTAAATTCACACGTAAAACAACAACAAAAAAAAGTTTATAAAAACCCTAAAACCAAACCTGAGATTCAAGCTAATACAAGTTGTTAAAAATTGATTTTGGAACTGAAAGAAGACCCACACAGAAACACAAAATGGCTAGTTCTTCAATCATGTCACTCCCTAGCGACTAGAAGAAGACATATTGTACCTAGTGTCTTCTGACATGTAGTAATCTACAGCAAGGTCTCCCTTTATTTGCACTTAGCACAGAGAAACACCATAGAAACATTAGGTTCCACTGAGCTGTGAGTAGGGAGAAAATCAATGTAAGGTGAAAATTAAATTCGGCCCAAAGAGCCTTTAGGCAAAGTGCAATTTGAAAACACATCTTTTATTTTCCCCTGAGTGTCTAACAGGGCCTGGCAGGAGATGGACAGTGGATTTACCCAACACGGAAAAAGAAAAAAGATAAGAAAAAGCAGAGGTATGCAATGTGCAAAAGGGACACGCCCTCCTCTAATGTGCATCCCCCCACTTGTCTAATTCGGTTAGGGCAAAGCGTCCCTTATTGGATCATATCAAAGGTCAGAGGCGTCCTGTAGACAAATCAATCTCTTCGTCTGAGGAGATGCAGAGGCAGCATGGGTTGAGAGGGGGGCTGATCCATCTAGAGGGTCTAAAACGAAAGTGGGTGAGGGAGAAGGGGTATTCCAGCAAGAAAAATTATAGCATCTGCTTCTTGGAGAGAAGTGGGCGATGAGGGTGAGATTGAGCTGTTGACTTGGGGAATGCAATGTGCTTTGGGGGGAAAACAGTTTAGATTATTGCTTGAAAAGGTAGGTGAAATTATTTGGGAAGATGGCAGATGTTTTGAGGTCACTACCATCTGGCACTCCACCGTTATTGGCGTGTACGCTTCAGAAACGATTCTTTAGCAGCAGCTATTGACATGCATAAAATTTTATCTGATTTTCTTTTAAGACCAGTCTTTCTCAAAATCTGGTTCATAGGACCACTGTTTGTCCATAGGCGCCCCCTGGTGGTATGTAAGGTACTGCATGTTTTTGCCATGATGTGAGCGCAAAGAAATTGATTCTAGTTATCCAGCAACGCAGTGAAGTCCAGTTCTTTATTCAAATTTATTGAGGCTTTCAATCCAAAGAAACCCAGCAGATTTCATCAAGTCACTGACAATCGCTTGCCTGGCGTTGTTGGCTATGCAGGAATCTTTCCTACTGAGCATGCAAGTTGTGACAGTGGAGAGGAAAATCTCCCCTTTAACAGGAGAAAAGCTCTAGCAGAGCATAGTTCTGTGTGAACAGCACTGATCCAGGAGTAGCAGAAGCAGCTTACTTTTAGATTGGTTCCATTATGATGACTTGCAACAACAACACAGTCCAACTTAGCAGCTCTCGAAATTTATGAGCCCTGACTCTCCCAGTTCAAGTGGCTTGCATCAATCACAGCAATGCTATTTCTCTAAACACAGAAGAACACATTTACACTTTTGGCAGCCTCATTTCGCTGTGCGTCGTGTTTAAAGAGCAGATCAGCAAAATCAGAAATGTTCTTCAGTCTTGACATGAGGCGGATACCGAAATGACTGAATGACGGCTGCAGGGAAAAGTTGGGAGGAAAATTACAACATAAAAAAAAAACATTGATATCAGACTTAATAACTGTTAGGAATTATTTAAAAAAAAGTTGTACAGCTACTTGTATGCAAGATTTAAGGCACTACTAGAGAGTTTTTGATGGTTATGCCTGGGGAGATGACAGATAAAACAAGATTAAAATGGAGAGCCAGGTTTGGGATTAGAATTTAGCACTTATGACAGCAAGCTAGTAATTTATAGCAGGGATAGAAGTTGTAAAAGTTAGCTGAATATGTTTTACATAAATTTAACTTAAATCTGTTTTAACTTTTACAGCTATATGTGGAAAATATGAGCTACTTGACTGTCATCAAACATTTAAAGTTGATGTTATACATTATTTTCCGCATTAATTTTCCATCACTGTGTGGATAAAATCTGTACACAGGAGGATATATTGGTTAAATGATTGATGGATGGAGTAAAGGATGCATTGGTCCAACAGTAGATAGGAAATAGTCTCGAAATACAAATATTTTAGAGATTCTTTTTTTTTTTTCAATCTCAATGTTTTTCCAGACATGGAAAATGCATACTTTCACAATCCTTTACAAATATATAGTAGCAACCCCCGTGTAGCAGTTGACTGGGGATAAAGTCGATCCTTTTAAGCTGGAAATTATTTTTCAAATGTATTATAGGGAAGAATACTTACTCGAAAATGCACATGTAAAAGTCAGTTATTCTACTAATGTATTTTCATATTGTATTATATTTAGAATGAGTTAAACATGAATACAGTATTTTTACTGATAATGCACTCCTCTTGGCTTGCCCAACACAAAACAGTCATAAATAAACCAGTGATCCTTTTTCCGTTTTTGCTGTGAATGTTCTGTAACCTCTGTGCGCCATTGCCAGTCCTGGTCAGGCTTCTCTTGCGAAAGAGATTTTTCTTCTAAATGGGATTTTCCTGCTGAAATAAAGGTTAAATTTAAAAAAAAAAAATTAAATAAAGACCTTCTGGTGGAGGGCATTAGTTCTAGGTACAGTTTCAGATGTGTGTATAAATCGTCCAAAGTTTAATGCAAATGCGATTCTCAGTTTGAACCTTTAGAAAGCACAATTAGTTCAATTAACTTCACATTAGTTCAATTAACTTCACTAGAAAAGCACATTCAGGATGGACCCAGGTCGCCCACTAGTCTTCTACCACTTAATGACAACAACGAATTCACCTCCACGAGATTAAAACCCGCTGCGCAACAGAACATAGCGTCTCTCGTCCAGCCGCCGCTGCAGCAGGTCAGGGTGAGATAATGTTTTCTCAGCCAACACTCAATGAGATGCAGCTCTCCAGTGACACCATTACTCTGATCAGGCTGGGTAGGTCTACCCTGCCTCGGAAAGTCAAAGCGCAGAGGCGCCAGAAGAGAGGGCACCTCTCGAGACAGATTACATGTCTGTGTGCAACCGCGCTCGTACTTCACCTCTTCCTGAGACGGGCGAGTTATTATCTTCTTTTCTTCTTGTGCTCTTGTCGGTCATGCAACGCATCTAGGACAAGGTGCTTCCTCGCCAGAGCTCGTAGGTGGACAACAAAGCCGCTTACACATCTTTTTGCTAATAGCAGGCAGTCGCTGGAACATATCCAAAATGAAGATGACGGTGCGAGTCTGCAAAGGAAGTCTAAAGCCGCCTAGGCCTGAGCCAAAGTGTTTTAAATGGATTACACCAGTGTGTCATTGCAATTACATGCTCCTCGTAGACGCTGCAGCAAGATGAATTGTATTTAATGTCTTTACAGCAGATCTTTTCTCTTCCCCCCCCGCACCTAAAAGTTGAATGCCTTTATCCTTTTTTTTGTGCACCATGAGATGAATGTGGAATTGTATTTCCCTTTGAACTATCTCACAAATACTTTATCTCCTGTGTATTAAACTAGGCATTTAGTGTTTATCTTTGTACAGAGTGCTTGGTAGAAGTGAAAATATAAGTCTAGTTCCAGTTTTTGTGGCCAAAATGTATTGGCTTTTGGATCAATTTCCGAAACTTTTTTTCCCCCCACAAAACATCATAAGATAGTAGCACCAGGTTTAGGGGAAACAAACAAAAAACTGTTGAATAATTATAAATATGGGCATAAAATCATTGTGGAAACTTCCTTACTACTCAATAATCTTGTAAATGTAAATACAGCTGAAAGTACAGCGTGAAATACATGATATATTTTCACAAATGGAACAGCAGGACCAAAAATGAAGCTCATTTTTTTTAGAGTTCCGGATCTGAAATTTTGCTATGGGCATATTTATCTATCAGGACTGGATAGCTACAAAATAAATTAATAGAAATGCAGATTTAAAAAAAGAAATTGAGGACAGAGCCGTACAAAAATAAAAAAAAATAAAAAATTAGGTCACAAAATTGCAATTGGGACATCTGTCACTCTTACTAGGTACGTCTTGACTTTTGTTTATTTACACACACAGAGTTTTCACATATCAATTAGATTTGGCAAATGTAGTTCGTTTTGTTCCAAGCAGAGATCTGGCTCTGACCAATAAGTCCCTTAGTCCTTCATCTCATATCAACAGATTGTGGCGCTCCAACTTGATTTCAACCCACTGTTTTCTTAAGTCCTCTGGCTAATTACAGCTGCAGCCCCTATGAAACTATAGTAGCCCAAACAATGAGCACAGTGAGTCCTATGGAGAACTATACAAATTAGCCTCACTGCTGGTGACCACTGGGACAATGTATTGTGCAAGCTTTATCATATCTCGCCTGAGCTTGCTATTAATCTTGTGGAGAGCAAGTGATGAATTAATGCATTGAGGAATTGAAAAGGTTATGTGTAAGGATTACACTGACTAACACTTCATTTGAAATGGTATCCCTACTGTATGCAATTCCAGTGCCCTGAGATAAAACAATAATAATAATAATAATAATCAGCAGATAATTTACATCTGTAATAATTTACATCTGTAATACAAACCGATTTGTCTTTTGTGCTTTGCAACTTAGCTTGACCCAATATCTTCCTGGTCATCAGGAGGAAGACATGGTTGCATGGATTATCTTAAATTGGTTTCTCTTTGGATCAAAATGACTGTTGTCTTTTGATCTGGCTGAAAGTATTTGAATAACTGCACTGAATATATCAATTGCAACTAACACAGTTTTCTTTAATAGGGATATCTACATTTTTACTATATGTGCACATGTGGATATAATTGTTGGTACCCCTCTGTTAACGACTGAGAAACCCACGATGGTCACTGAGATAACATGGAAGTGACAAAAGTAAAGAAAAAAAATGACTGAAAATCAGACATTGATTTAAAATGGTTCAACAGAATCATTAAAAAAATAAACTAATGAAATAGGCCTGGATAAAAATAATGATACCTAGAAAAGACTGAATTTGACAATAGGGACATTTTAAACTGAGGCGTTCCCTCTGATTACCACAGCAGGTGTCTTCAAGCTGCTAATCAGTCAGTCTGCTTATTCAAAGTATGACAAGGAGTCACTGTGCTGTTTGGGTGACATGGTGTTGTGCCACATTGAACAAGGACCACAAAGAAGACAGCTGTCCCAGGAGAATAGTAAGAAAATCATAGACAAGCAAGTTAAAGATTAAGGCTACAAGGCAGTTTCCAAACAGTTTGAAGCTCCTGTGACTACAGTTGCGCATATTAACAAGTTTAACATCCCCAAAGATTATTATTTTTTTAATTATAAGTTTAAAAGCTCTTAAATTTTACGTCAAACCAGCTCCCTAGAGGTTGAAATCATTTAAGTGATTTTCCAGATAAAGAGACTCAAAATTCCTTCTGTAGGTTTATAAATGATTTTAGAACTGCAAAAACAAATTATGCCATCTTTTAAATTTCACTTAAGAGGCAACAGAGTGACAAAATGACCAGTTTTCTCTATTTTAAAAAGTGCTTCAAATCCATTTTAAAAACTGTTCCAAAACTGTAATTTCTGTATTTTGCAAATATTATTTAAGATTTAATTGTGACCATGAATACTTTTAGCCTGATCAGCCTGATCTGTTCAGTGCAACTTAAGAGACATGATGCTGTAAACAATGTAAGATGCAAAGCCACCTTTCATTCAAGCCCATTCCCCATGTGGCTGCTCTGTCCTTCCTCTGAGTCGCTCTGTTGCATTACATCGAGTTACGAATGCACAGCTCATTGTATCTTTCTCTGCACTTCATCCCTGACGTTTTCCATCTAACACCACCTAAAGTTTTATCTTTTTTTTTTCTTTGCCGTTTCAGATCAACGTCCAACTGAATTCTTACAGATTCAACATTTTTCTCCAGCAGCAAAATATAAAGTTGTGGTTAAAATTTCCAAGAGTTCATTTTAAAACTACCATGACTGTGAACAATTGGTCTCATTTTTTCAGGGTTATGTCATTCTGTACCTTGCAGCTTTTGTCAGACTGCAGTCAGATGCCAGCTGGAGAGTATGTGAGGGGCAGGGGGGGTGGGGGAATCAGCATTCAGCTCAAATCTGTGCAGTAATCAAGGTGGGGGATATCCACGGAGGAACACCAGTATCCAAATTCCAATCTTGTATATTCAACAGCAGCACTTCCACTTCTTTTATGCACTTCATTTTATGACTCAGCTACGGCCGAAGGGGAGCAGCTGTGGAATTTAGCTTTTCACGTTCCCCAAGGAGTCAGAGAATATTTGATTAGCTGTCCTGATAGGTTCACACACGTTCAGAGAATTTGTTGGGAGTTTCTTTTCACTTTGGCGTTTGTGCAAAGCGCTCGCTTTCATTGGATTCACACAAACACCTGCTGTAACTGAACTTACAGGGAGGTGTCGGCTCGCAGCAAAACCTGTTCATTCAGGTTTATATTTTTTTTTTTTTTTTGCTGTATTTAGAGCTGATCCCATCATCGATTCGGCCCCGCTTTACGATCGCCACGGATGCCTGGA
This sequence comes from Poecilia latipinna, assembly GCF_001443285.1. NCBI lineage: Eukaryota > Metazoa > Chordata > Actinopteri > Cyprinodontiformes > Poeciliidae > Poecilia > Poecilia latipinna. Next base: position 252,902 of record NW_015113243.1, on the reverse strand, counting down.
TTGCCTGCATAAAAATCGCAGAGTGGAATTGAGGGCCTCTGCTCCCATTAGTGGCCTCTTTTTACTGGAAGGGCCAAGTGTGTCCCTTGGGTAAAGGGGAAAAAAAAAAAAAAAAAAAAAACTTGCTATCCTCCATGGTCTGTCAAATAGACTGTAATGAAGGAGAGAGCTAAGTGGATAGCTGCACTGATGGAGATGTTCATAAAATGATTATTCATCGTGCACAGAGTAACTGAGTGTGAGTATTTGGGAGGTAACCGAGGGCAACAGTGTTTTCACACAACAATCACGACGGGGAAAAAAAATTAAAGCACCGTCATTTGATTTCAATGAACCGTTGAGTAACATTTGAATCATCATGAGTTTGAGTCGTAGGAGGCCGTGGCTGAATCGATATGCGGTCATTCATTAGTTCTTATTTGCTGCTTGGATGGAAAGTAGGAGAAAAAAAAACATACAAAACAGATACAACTATCTCAGAAAGAATCCATATAGACTGTTATATTTATTATGACATGTAAGCTACAAATACGAACAGGACAAAACAACGTAAGAAGTCTGCTGTACGTGGATTGCAACCAACGCCTCGGATTAGTTGTGTCGTTTTAATTTTGGGAATAGAAATGTACTTCACCAATTCTTCGGTAGAGTAAAAGTACGTACAATAACCTTGCATTGTCTGATGGGTTATACTTACCTGCTTTGCCTAGAGAAGATACATTTTTCAAAGAACTATTCAAAGAGGTAATCCCAGCCAAAATTCAAAAGGTTGTGCTGCACGTAAATCTCAAAGCAAGAAAAAAAAAACAAAAAAAACAAACCCAAACGAGCAGCATGGCAATTATTTTGAGTAGCATTGGGTGTGTGGGAAAAAAAAAAAGGTGAATTTTCCATTTCTTAAAGTCATTAGAATAAAATGTAAAACGACTCTTGGAGATTCTCAGAGGAAAACAGCACATTAATATGTATAAACAGAAGGAGAGATCAATGTAGCGTCTTATTTCCAGGAACATTCTGACACTAAAATACTCATTAGCTCTAATGTGTGATATAAATCTGCCAACCTTTACTTTCATTGTAATGTATCCCAAAAGAAGAATAGAGCAATTTTTTATTTTTTTTGCATGAGTCAAAAGTGACGGCTCGCCTTTGGCACGAGTATCCATGGGTAATGTAAAATTAGATCATAGGCATGAAAGATGCAGAAGGAATGAAAAATGTTTTTTTTTTTATTATTATTATTATTATTATTTGGGAAAGCTGTGCAAACTTTGACCTACTTTAGCCAAGTTTATTAGGAGTCTTTCTGCAACAAGTGAGGCAAGCAGCTCATTTGGAGGACTTTTAGCATCAGGTTTTGGTGATGTACCAGTGTTTTCAAAGGCTGCTGTCAGTTTGACGTTGAAACATGAGAAGCATGGTTTACGTACAACCATTCCTCTTGCATAGTGTTTCTTTTTCCCTTCTGTTATGAAAAGGTACTGCAGTTATAATGTCATGATCGAGTTCAGGAAGTGACCACAGTGCATTACTACCTTCCTTAGCATGTCCTTGTTGTTGCAGGATGAAAACACTTTTACTCTGAGGTGTTTTTATTAAGTCCCTAGGGGGGAAAAAAATCTGTGTTTATATAGTACTAAATGCTATATAGCCTGCGACAGACTGGCGACCAGTCCAGGGTGAACCCCGCCTCTCGCCCGGAACGTTAGCTGGAGATGGGCACCAGCAACCCTCCCAACCCCACGGATGGATGGATGGATGGATGGATGGATGGATGGATGGATGGATGGATGGATGGATGGATGCTATATAGAAAGTTGTTTCTGTTACTGTAAGCTCTTTAAAAAGGAAAAAAAAAACTAACAAACTATACTTTAGCTGTTCTCGTAACCAGTTACATATGCCTAAAATATTAATCTTAAAAATCAGAGCAAAACAATGGTCTCATGGAGCAATGAGAAAAAACAAAAGTAGCAGGAAACAGATTGATGATTTGTTAGAATCAGCCATTAAAAGCCTCCCAACCAACTAGAGCAAAGCTCTTAACGAGGATATACAATAAGCCGGTGCATATTGCCTTCAGTAACTGTGAGTTTTGTTAATCTTTTAGTAACATCATCATAGATTTCAGCTTATTACATAATCTGTCAATGTTTTGTTTTTTTCTGCACAGAAGTTTACATAATGATGTATTCTGTGCTAGTTAATGTCAGCCTCTGTTGAACTTGCATTAAACATTGATCACTTCTAACTAATTGGCATTAAAACTTGAATTTGACTGCATTGCATTAAAGCTAAAATCAAACTGGCATGTAACTGAATTTGATTGGATTTTACTTTTTCTGTTTACAAATTTTGCCTCGCATAGTGCCTTCAGATCGCGTTTGTTGTGAACTGCAGCCACGTATAAATAAACCGAGCTGAGTTTAATTTGTGGTAAGTGCATCACTTTTTAATTTAATGACATCAGCGTTATAAGAGCCGAACGGACACATGCAGTAGGAAATAACTTAGTTACAGGAAATTCTTGTGGGAAAATCTTTGATTAAATTCTTCATTTAATCTGTGTGACGCTCAATAGTGAATGTGTTTAACTTTGTTGATTAAACTGTGGCTTGCTGCATTTTGTGTTAATGTGAAAGAGGGAAGCGGAATGGGACAAAACAAGTGAAAATTGTTAGTATATTCTACATTGAATGCGACTGTAAATATCTGATTTCAACTGTTACCTCCAGCATGAAAATCAGCGTCTTTAGTTATTTCAAGAAATGTTTCTTACAAAACAAAGGCAAGCCACTTCTCTGACCCTCCAGCCGTAGCTTTGTTTTGGACATTTAAGATCAACAGTGCAGAGCTACACCCTCTGAGAGAGGAAAAATAATCTGCCACTAGATTTTACTCTAACTTCTGTTATACATTACAGACTTAACAGATCAATAATAACCTTTCAATAACAGTTCCTGTATTATAGTCTGAGGTCATTGCTTCCTTTTACCTCCGTCATATTATTTATTCATCTCTAAAATCACATTGCTCTCCTGGCACATTATAATAACCTGTCATATACTATAAAGGTCACCTTAATGCTCTTTAAGATGCTCATTGACTCCACAGAACCTCTGAATGGGTCTTTTTGTGTTTCATCAGATACTCTGAGTCTCCCAAGATGCAAAGTGGGGCATCTAAAAACTCCAGCTTATTATTATTATTTTTTTTTATTATTATTTCACAGATTTGAATGGACTGAAAGTGGGATAAACGTGGCTGTAACCTGCCAGCTAGTTTTTAAAAGTGCATGCCCTTTTCTGCATATGACTTCTATGATGGCTCTGTGTACCAAACCATCTGGCACATCCAGTTTGGGGATTTGGAAGATGAGTCGTAACCTTGAACTCGAGCTTCTTGAGCCATCGCTGAATGCTGAATGTCGGCGTTTGAGGGTACATTAACCTTATTTCAAAAATATGTTCAGTGAAAGAAGACACAGGGGCCAGAACAATAAAATAACCCATCTGAGAAATGAAAGGTTTTTCAAAAAATATCAAGGTTTATGTAGTATGACTTTTTTTTTATTTGTTTTTTGTCAAGACACGGTTAAATACAATTTTATTAAAATATGTTAACCGTCAAATGATCAATACGTCCCATCACATTAAAATATGCAAAGATGACCAATAAGAGCTTAAAATGTGCTAGATTTTCTTTTATTTTAGAGGGAAAGAGGTGAATAAACTAAGTTAGTTGGCAACAATATTCTGCTTCAAAGGACAATTGGAGATGCCTAGTTTCTCAATAGTCAATGATGGGTAATTTTTGTTGCATCAACATCATAACACCAATGTGAACCTTATTGTGCCAATGAAATGTGGCATTTTATTTTACTGCATTGTAAAGTTACAGGATATTTTAACACAGGCACAGCTCTGAGTTTAAGAACCTTAATTTGATCAGGAACTGTTTGCAACAAATGCCAAGTCCAAAATCGCTCTATTTGGTTTCAGGGTCTGTCTCTCTTGAGCACAACATCCATACATGTTACTTTACTGGGTTATATTTCCCAGCAGACAGCTTTTAGCAGCACTGCTTATATCAGTCAGTATGACTGGAAAGGTGCTGTGCAGGTTGCTGTGCAGGTTCAGTCTATTTACCATGTGAAAGGTTAAAAGTTCATTGATTTTTTTTTCTTTTCTCTCATTCAAGTTTGTACACAGCTGACCGATGGCTGTAGATCGGGAAGTGGCACTGAGCCTCAAAACCACCACTATATCTGGTATCAGAACGTTTCTACACTTTAAAACTATGTGCATATTTTAATCTGTTTTGCCTCTTTTAATAATTATAACTTATGTATATTTATTACTCTGACCTTGAAATACACTTGGTTGACTCAAAAATTGTTACTCCATCCATACTTTGTCTATACCCACATCCTTGCAGTGTTGTATTTTTTTTTTCTTTTTAGTTTTAATAAGGTAAATCCACCTCAATTTAAAATTCAGACCTACTTTCACAGAATTGAATACTCGCATGAAAGTTCAGGCCCAGTGTTTCTCAACACACCACTCTGCTTCAGACACCTTCCTATTCTACTGTTTCTTTATAGCTCATTGCATTCGTTCCATATTCTAACATAATCCAGATATGGCGCTTAAATGCCCAAAGATAGATGTTTTAAGTGGTGGGCATGACTAGACTTACAGCCACATAACCCCATAAACAGAAAATCTACGACATGCATCATCTGTTAACACTTTATTTCCCCTATAATAGGCAGCAAAAAGGGTTTTTAGCAGTTTGTCTGGTATCATAGCACACAATCCTATTACTGAGCCACTACTGACCATGAATCTCACTCATCGTTCCATGGAATAGTTTGACTATAAACCGTGAATACACCAGAGGGCTATCCTTTTTAGGAATGTTTTGAGCCAGTCGCCTTGTTTTCACAGTTTGATCCCTATCAGCATCATTCAGTCAATAAACTCCATCCTCTGACCGATAACGTTGTGCTTAGATAACATTATTTACTTCACTTTGCAACGTTTTTGATGATGTTGCTGATTACAGTGTCCATTATGTGCTCTGACTCTGTCCAACAAACCCATAACAAGGGCTGAAATATTTTTATTTCCACTATTTCCAAACATTATGTCTGAATTATGCAAAAAAGTTACGCCTCACAGCCAATTGGTTTGTCCTTTTAGACCGACAAGTACAAATGCACTTTGCAAATAACTGTCTAGATTGGTAACCCAAAGCTGCGGCTGCACAGATGCACGTAAAGTTAAGACACTGGTAAGTAGGGAATAAAACAGCAACAACAGCAAAACTAGACGATACATGACTGGTTAGAAAAGAGAAGAGGCAAAGAGACAGAAATTCTCCTCTGTGGGCATAAATAATTCACATATCTCCACAAACCAGCATGCAACTGCATAATTACTGCTGTTTTGCTCTAAATTCTCAATTTTGACTTGGCTCTTTTTTTGTTTGTTTGCTTGAGTCAAAGTGTGATTGAATCTTTAACTAATAAGATGTTTCATTATTTTAAAGAAATGGAAGGCCAAGTCATATAGAAAGAGCAGCTGTACACAGTGATGTGAATAAGTATTTGCCCCCTCAGCAATGTGTTTTTGCTCATCCGGCCTAAATGCTTTGATCATCAAACACACTAATGTCAAAGATAACCTGATTAAATGCTCACAGGATTTTTTTTTAATGTGATATCATTTATTTAGCAACTAGTTTCCCAATCTAATCTGGCCCCATGTGAAAATGCAATTACCCTCTTTGTTAAATAATTAACTCCACCTTTTTTTGTTGTTGAATTTCAAAGACCTAATTTCGCATGACGCAAAGAATCAAATTCCTTAATTAGAACCTGTCTGACACGAAGTATGCCTAAAGATCATAAAAAGCAAAACCAACATGGTTTAAGAGCAGATGAGGAACTGGGAAAATGTTTCTGTTTATCCCATCCATCAGTGCAGCAGTCAGTATTGTTGCCCGAGTGCCGAGGAGAAGCCCAACAGATTTACTTTCGCAAGTGGAGCATTACAGGTAAAATGACATCCAAGACGTCTGCTGACCAAAAAGAACATAAAGGCCCATCTCATATCTTCCACACAACATTGTGATAATCCATATCATTTGTTGAAAACTCATTTATTTTTCCCCTTCAAACCTTTGACGCCTAACTGTATGAGAGGTGTTTTTTTTTTTTGTTTTTTTTTTTGTAAAATGCTTGGGACTTCAGACACAAAGTACTTTCAGCCACAGAAAGATATGAAAAAATTCACAATACTTCAACATTAAAACCCTTCAAAATCACAGTGCAACACAAATACATTTGCTTTTGATGTGTTACAGCACTAAAAATAGCTTTAATGGTAATCCATTCCAGTGATTGACAGTGAGGGTATTTTCCCTCTGCCCTTTGATCAACAGCAGGCTGTCTGGGTGCCGTGCACCCCTTCATATCATCACATTAATTGCTGTGCAGCAGAAGTAAAAATACTGCAACAGATATTGAATATTTTTACATTCCTGTGTTTTGTAAAGTATCGCATCGCGCACATCCTGTCTGTGGCCTGCGGTTCATACATTTTCTCTATCAAAAGCAGTGGTGAAACACAGCAAACAAAAAAAAAAAAAACAACCTGCCTCAAAGCTTTCGGCTCTCTGCTGTTACATCCAGCTGTCTCTGTTTTTGTCTTTTCTGCTGAGAGACTGTCTGATTGCTCCAGCTCAGTGAAGGGAATTTATATTTAACCTGGGGGTTAAAAATACCCAGTCATCATTAATAGATGCAACACATTGCAGAGGTATTTACACCTCTTGACTTTTTCATATTATGTCACTTTAACCAGAAGCTTCAATATATTTTATTTGGATTTTATGTGATCAACTAACAGAAAATAGTGGATTTTTTTTTTTTTTTTTTTTTTTTTTTTTGTGGGTTTTTTTTTTTTTTTTTTTTTTTTTTTTTATTGTTTTAAAAAAA